>NW_022310209.1:0-2911 GCF_002776525.5 Piliocolobus tephrosceles
ATATATATATATATATATATAATATTATATGCATGCACAAATAATAGCACAAACTAAATATAATTATTAAAACATATAAATTGTAAATATCAATAAAAATACAGCATAATTTAAATTATAAATTGTTTAACTGGATTTTAAGTTTATGTTAATTTTAAAAGAAATGGGTTCTATTATGGTGGTACTATCTTCAGAATTGAGCTTTATATTATTAGAAATTGCTGTAGAAGTGGATTTTAATGTGTGGGAATTTTTTTTAGGAAAAGATGCTAATTTGACGAATATTTCTTTACAATTGTATATTTTTCGTTTAGATACAATTTTTGGAAGTATTTTTAATAAATCTTCATGCGTTGTTATTTTATTATTTAGGTTTTCTTTTCCTTCAATAGGTTCTGTCTCAAAAAGCCTTTTATTTTCATGTTCTGGTAAAACGGAATTAGTTTCCATACAGGTGTTAAAAAAATAATTTAATATCTTCGTCATAGAAGAAATATCCTAAATGTTTTAACGTTTCATGAAAAACATCTGTACATCTATCTTTATTTATTTTTATTTTATTACAAAAATTTTCAATAATAGGAAATTCAATAAAATTTCTTGGATACAAATGAGGGTAAACCCAAAATTTAGATTTGGGATACTTAAATAGCTTTTTTGATAAACTTTGTTCATATTTTTTTGAAAAGTTATTACTACACTTATTTGAAGATTTAATATATTCAATAAGGATGTCCATATCTTCAAAAATTTTACACAAATTGTTAATTGGCACCATCTTAGATTGAGGAATGTATTCCATTGCACAGTTTTGATTATCAATTGTACCTGCACATAAAAAGGATGTTACCTGAAAATCAACAGTTTTGTATGGATCATTAAGATGATCAGGCTGAACATATTGTATAAGGTGTAGGAAATAACCTGATTTGAAAATTGAGGCATTGATATTAATATGTGTAGTAAATATATTCGATATATTACGTATGGTTTTATGAAATTTATCTTTTGTGTTTTTTGTCAGCAATAAGATTAATTTGATCCTTAAATGTATCATCACAGCTTGTTCGTTCTGCATTACTTTGACATTCAAAAATATATGCTTGGACATTAGCTTTAGAGTTTGGCTCATTCTCTTTACTATATTTTAAAAAGAGTATGGAGTAACCCATATACAAATTTAAAAAATTTCCCTTAAAATGTAAAATGTATAGACGAGCTAGATTACTTATGTAGTGATAATATTCACTTCCTCTTTTGATTCTATTATTTTGTATATACGCAAATAATTTTGCAACATCATTATCGAATTTATTTTTTATCTTCTGTTATTATCTCTGGTTTCGAATTTTTGTTTGATATATTATTTTTTTGGGTATTTATTTCTGGTTTATTTGTGCCTTTTATATTCGTACGTTTATTTTTTGCTTTATTGTTATATTTATCATGCGTTTTCTCTTTTCCAGAATTATTACTACCACTGGTATATGCCAGTTTCAAATAGAAAAAACAAAATATAAGAAATAACAATGAACTATATATTTTTTTCATTTTAAACGTTTTTTTTTTTTATTTTATTTTATTTTATTTTTTTTTCAATTAGCAGTATTTAATTTGTAAAAAAATTAAGTGACAATAAAAAAAACATAAAAAAGGGTTAAAATTGTAAAATAATTGATGTTTTTTATAATAATAAATAGAAATATTTAAATTTACATTAACTATATATATTTGTTTTTAGCCATAAATAATTGATGGGTTTTATATAAATTAAAGGAAGTATATTGTTAAAAATAAAAATCGAATTTTTTTTTTTTTTTATATGACATTTTTAATTTTTATAAAAACAAACTTTAATAAATTTTAAACAAAATAAAAATTTAATAATTTAATGAGTTCTTTTTATGTTTTTTAGATTATTTAGTATAGTTGGTATGGCTCATTTTTCTTAGTTAACAATGTTCTCTATTTAGCATTTTTTTTTTTTTATGTTTTTTGTTTTTGGTAAATGTTTAGGCAAAATTTTAAAATATTAACTTTTTTTAAAAAGTATATCAGACAAGCGTTTATTCGTATAAAAATTTTTTTTTTTTTTTTTCTTGTCGTTGTTGTGGCTTTTCATTGTTCTTTTGTTGTCATTATTGTGGCTTGTCATTGTTCTCTTATTACATTATATTTCTTTGCCATTTTATTTTCTTGCAATTTTCTTTTTTTGTTATTGTTATGTTTTTTTATCCATTGAGACTGTATGACCTTTATGAATTATTATAAAAAAAGAATACAGTATTATTTAAGAAAAGAGAGTGTAACATTTTATAATACTCCTGTTAATATATTAGTACCATTTTTTTGGATCACTGGAATAGGGAGCAAAATGAATTGTAATTGTAGTAATATTAAAAAAAAAGTGTTAAAAAAAAAAAAAAAAAGGTAATGTTTAAGACGCAAATAGTAAACTACTTTTTATTTTTGTATATGACTTTAGGTAATAACATGAGTAAGAGCATATTAAAATTAGAACGTACTTAAAAGGGCATTAAAAAAATGTTGATATAATGATTAACATGTAACGTAACAGTTTATTCGAATGGTTTTATTACAAATTTTGGTATATTTTTATTTCTTAAATGTTATATATATAACGGTAAAAATTTTATTGCATGCACTTATTTTGATGTGGTTAAGAAGAAAAAACAATTAAAAGCAAACGTAGTGCATTTTTTATTTTTTGTTTAATTATATATTTGGAATGTGACAAAATAAAGCATAATTTTGTCAATTTAGTATTTTGTACCTGCTAATTTAATACCTGCAAAATTATCGCTTTTGATAAACATCATTATTGCATAAATAATTAGTATTATAAAAAAAAAAAGGTCACTATAAATAGTAAATAAATAACTGTAAAATA
>NW_022310211.1:0-7579 GCF_002776525.5 Piliocolobus tephrosceles
AGCCTGGCGTGGTGGTGGGCACCTGTAGTCCCAGCTACTTGGGAAGCTGAGGCAGGAGAATCTCTTGAACCCAGGAGGTAGAGCGTGTAGTGAGCCGAGATCACACCACTGCACTCCAGCCTGGGCAACAGGGCGAGACTCCGATTCAAAAGTAAAAAAAAAAAAAAAATTGAAAAACTTAACAGACACAGCTCACGTGACATTTCTGTTGGGGAGCACCCACAGATATTGCCGAAGGGATGATGGCTACACGAACGGAAGTGAGGATGGGAAGAAGGGTCCAAGGTCTTGCATTCATTTATTTAATTACCCAAAAAAACCTCGAGGTCGAAAATTTTTTTTTTTTTTTTTTGAGACGGAGTCTCGCTCTGCCGCCCAGGCTGGAGTGCAGTGGCCGGATCTCAGCTCACTGCAAGCTCCGCCTCCCGGGTTCACGCCATTCTCCTGCCTCAGCCTCCCGAGTAGCTGGGACTACAGGCGCCCGCCACGTCGTCCGGCTAGTTTTTTGTATTTTTAGTAGAGACGGGGTTTCACCATGTTAGCCAGGATGGTCTCGATCTCCTAACCTCGTGATCCGCCCGTCTCGGCCTCCCAAAGTGCTGGGATTACAGGCTTGAGCCACCACGCCCGGCCTTTTTTTTTTTTTTGATATGGAATCTCTCACTCTGTCGCCCAGGCTGGAGTGCAGTGGTGTAATCTCAACTCACTGCAACCTCTGCCTCCCAGGTTCAAGCGAGCCTCGTGCCTCAGCCTCCCCAGTAGCTGGTATTACAGGCAGGCACCAGCCACCATGCCCAGCTAATTTTGTATTTTTAGTAGAGACGGGGGTTTCACCATATTGGCCAGGCTGGTCTCGAACTCCTGACCTCAAGTGATCCACCCACCTTGGCCTCCCAAAGTGCTGGGATTACAGGTGTGAGCCACTGCACCTGGCCATGATTGAAAATTTTAAACACTACAGCCTTGTGGGCATCTCCCACACAGAAAGGCTTCAGGAAACTGGGCTGTGGATCTTTTTGTTGTTGTTGCTGTTGTTTTTTGAGACAGTCTCACACTGCCGCACAGGCTGCAGTACGGTGGTGCAATCTCGGCTCACTGCAACCTCTGTCTCCCAGGTTCAAGTGATTCTCCTGCCTTGGCCTCCCAAGTAACTGGGATTACAGGCACCTACCACCACATTCGGCTAATTTTTTTTTTTTTTTTTTTGAGACGGAGTCTGGCTCTGTCGCCCAGGCTGAAGTACAGTGGCCGGATCTCAGCTCACTGCAAGCTCCGCCTCCCGGGTTTACGCCATTCTCCCGCCTCAGCCTTCCGAGTAGCTGGGACTACAGGCGCCCGCCACCTCGCCCAGCTAGATTTTTGTATTTTTTTAGTAGAGACGGGGTTTCACCGTGTTAGCCAGGATGGTCTTGATCTCCTGACCTCGTGATCCGCCCGTCTCGGCTTCCCAAAGTGCTGGGATTACAGGCTCGAACCACCGCACCTGGCCCATTCGGCTAACTTTTGAATTTTTAGTAGAGACAGGGTTTCGCCATGTTGGCCAGGCTGGTTTTGAACTCCTGGCCTCAAGCAATCTGCCCACCTCGGCCTCCCAAAGTGCTGGGGTTACAGGTGTCAGCGCCTGCATGTGGCTCTTTTTTTTTTTCTTTTCTTTTCTTTGAGACAGGGTCTTCCTCTGTCACCCAGGCTGGAATGCAGTGGTGCAATCACAGCTCCCTGCTGCCTTGGCCTTCTGGGCTCAAGCGAACCTCCCACCTCAGCCTCCCAAGTAGCTGACACAACAGGCATGGACCACTACACCCAGCTAACCTTTTGTATTTTTCTGTAGAGACGGGGTTTTGCCATGTTGCTCAGGCTGGTCTCAAACTCCTGGCCTCAAATGATTCTCCTACCTCTGCCTGCCAAAGTGCTGGGATCACAGGCGTGAGCCACCACGCTCGGCCTAGGTCTCATTCTGAGGCCCCCATTGCCTCAGAACCAGCGTCGGCCTCCCAAGAATATAAAGAGAGTCCCAGGGCGACACTCACTTACCCTGCTCGGGGCTCTCTCCACTGGCAAATTGGAAATGAGATAAAGAGAAAGGAGAAAGAATGAGGTGTTTGTATCCAGAGGGTACCGCCCTCCACAGTTTATAAAGCCCCCCGCCCCCAGCACCCCACCCAGAGTCTCCCTATCCTTCCAACATCCTTGCAAGTGGTGGACTACCCCTCCCCTGCATTCAGATCAATGCCAAGAGACGGGCAGTGACTTGCCCCAAGGCACACAGCACACCAGGGGTAATGTTGAACGCCAAGGCCTTGCAGCCACTCTCATTCATCCCCTCATACTTTATCTATCTATCTATCTATCTATCTATCTATCTATCTATCTAATCTATCTATCTATCTATCTATCTACAGAGTCTTGCTCTGTCGCCCAGACTGGAGTGCAGTGGCCTGATCTCAGTTCACTGCAAGCTCCGCCTCCCGGGTTCAAGCCATGCTCCTGCCCCAGCCTCCTGAGTAGCTGGGACTACAGGCGCCCGCCACCTCGCCCAGCTATTTTATTTTTTATTAGAGATGGGGTTTCACCGTGTTAGCCAGGATGGTCTCGATCTCCTGAGCTCATGATCCGCCCGTCTTGGCCTCCCAAAATGTTGGGATTACAGGCGTGAGCCACCGCACCTGGCCCATCCCCCGTCACACTTTAAAAGATGGGGTCTTGCTCTGTTGTCCAGGCTGGAGTGCAGTGGCTCAGTCACAGTTCACTGCAGCCTCGACCTCCGGGGCTCAAGTAATTGTCCCATCAGTCTCTCGAGTAGCCAGGACTCCATCCAGGTGCATGCCATCATGCTTGGCATTTATTTACTTATAAATGAGGTGGAGTCTCGCTCAGTTGCCCAGGCTGAACTCGGCTCACTGCAACCTCTGCCTCCCAGGTTTAAGCAATTCTTTTGCCTCAGCCTCCCGAGTAGCTGAGATTACAGGCACCCGCAACCACGCCCAGCTAATTTTTGTATTTTTAGTAGAGACAAGGTTTCACCACGTTGACCAGGCTGGTCTCAAACTCCTGACTTCAGGTGATCCACCTGCCCTGGCCTCCCAGAGTGCTGGGATTACAGGCGTGAACTATTTATACAGTGCCTGGCTATTTATTTTTAATTTTATTTTTTAATTTTTTGAGACGGAGTCTCACTCTGTCACCCAGGCTGGAGAGCAATGGCATAATCTTGGCTCCCTGCAACCTCCTCCTTCCAGGTTCAAGTGATTCTCCTGCCTCAGCCTCCCGAGTAGCTGGGATTACAAGCACCCACCACCACCCTCGCCTAATTTTTTTTTGTATTTTTAGTAGAGATGGGCTTTCCCTATGTTGGCCAGGCTGTTCTTGAACTCCTGGCCTCAGGTGATCCAGCCACCCTGGCCTCTCAAAGTGCTGGGATTACAGGCAGAAGCCACCATGCCCAGCCTATGCTTGGCTAATTTTTAAATTTTTCATAGAGATGGCATCTCGCTATGTTGCTCAGGCTGGCCTCTAACTCCTGGTCTCAAGTGATCCTCCCAGCTCAGCCTCCTAAGCAGCTGGGGTTACAAGTGTGCACCACCACACCCAGCTAATTTTTAAAATTTTTGTAGAGACGGGGTCTCGCTCTGTTGCCCAGGCTGGTCATGAACTCCTGGGCTCAAGTGATCCTCTCGCCTCAGCCTCCCAAAGTGATGGGATTACAGGTGTGAGCCACCACATCCCCTCACGCTGATGTGTTTTGCTGCCCTGGCCTTCCAGTCCTCCTCCCCAGCCCCATCCCCCCAGCCAATGCCACCTCACACTGCCCACTCACCTCTGGACCCCTCGGCCTCCACGCCCGCACGGTCCTCCTTGACAGCCGCAGCCAGCTGAGCCTGGGCAGCCAGGGCTCCGGACAGGGCGAGCAGCCCTGTAGCACTGCCACCCACCAGCCCGGCTGGGCGGGGGGTGAGGGGCACAGGGGGTGCGTGGTGGGACAGCGGCTGGAGCTGCTGCTGCTAGAAAGGAGGGAGGATGGGCCGGGGCGGGGGGCAGCGGGAGCCCAGCAGTCCCCAGGCCAAGAGGTAGACACAGGAGACAGGACCCAAGCACAGAGTGTGCCTCTGGGATTCCCAGGAACCCTGGAGCCAAGGCCCACACACCACCCCCAGCTTTAACACGTCCTGGGGGGGTGCCAGGGGCCTGGGAGTGGGTGTCTCCCCATGGCGGGGCAGGGGCTGGAGAGACTCACCCCAATGAGGCTGTTCAGTTCCCCCACGGTGACCTGCTTGGCACGCTCTACGGCCTGGAGCACCTGCTGCTGATGCTGGCGGGTGGAAGGGACCAGGTAGAGGGTACACTGAGCCCCTGCTCACGCTGGCGCTAGCGGTGCCCTTGGGGGCCTGACCTCTCCCCGCCACCCTCTCATCTTTGCCCCAGTACTTCCCATTTCTCTTTTATCTTTTTCCCCCTCACTCTCTCCCTTTCCTTTTGGAATTTTGAAATAAGCACATGGAGAAAGAAATGAAACCTAACTGCAGTTAGAATCATTACAAATGAGGCTGGGCGCAGTGGCTCATGCCTGGAATCCCAGCACTGTGGGAGGCCGAGGCCGGCAGATCACCTGAGGCCACGAGTTCGAGACCAGCCTGGCCAACATGGTGAAACCCCGTCTCTACTAAAAATACAAAAATTAGCCTGGCGTGGTGGTGCATGCCTGTAATCCCAGCTGCTCGGGAGGCTGAGGCAGGAGAATTGCTTGAACCCAGGATGTGGAAGTTGCAGTGAGCCAAGATTGTACCACTGCACTCTGGCCTGGTGACAGAGCGAGACTCTAGCTCAAAAAAAAAAAAAAAAAAAAAAAAAATACAAATCATAGTCTCTCCTTCAGGGCATTGAAGACATTTGGAGCTGGATCATTCTCTGGTGCAGGGCCGTTCGGGGCACTGCAGGGGGCTGAGCAGCACCCCTGGCCTCCACCCACTCCAATGCCAGGGGCACCCCCCAGTTGTGACAACCACAAACGTCTCCTGGTGGTTTAAAAAAAAAAAAAAAAACCAATGTGATAAATCAGTACCATGGACTCTCCTCCTAGGTTAAGGAACAGAAAGTACCAGACTCCAGGGGGCCCCTACACTCCCTGCCATCAGAACACCCTCCCTTCTCCACTTTCATGACAATAATTTCTTTGTTTTTCTGTATAATTCTGCCTCCTACGATCGCCTTCCTAAACCTGCTTGGATTTGTCCGTTTTGAACTACATTGTGGGCTCATTCTCTGTGTTCTCTTTGGTGTCTGGCCTCTCTCAGCGTAACATTTTAAGCTTCTTCCGTGACGTGGTGGGTGGCGGCAGCGCGTTCAGCTTTCAGAGCTGCAGGACTCTGCCACAAGAAAATGTTCTCTCTGGGCCGGTCGTCGCGGCAGCTCACACCTGTAATCCCAGCACTTTGGGAGCCCAAGGCGGGTGGATCACTTGGAGGTCAGGAGTTCAAGACTAGCCTGGCCAACATGGTGAAACCCCATCTCTACTAAAAATACAAAAAAATTAGCCAGACATGGTGGCGGCTGCCTATAATCCCAGCTACTCGTGAGGCTGACGCAGGAGAATCACTTGAACCCGGGAGGCAGAGCTTGCAGTGAGCTGAGATCGCGCCACTGCACTCCAGCCTGAGCGACAGAGTGAGACTGTCTCAAAAAAAAAAAAGGCGGCCAGTTGGGCGGCGGTGACTCACGCCTGTAATCCCAGCACTTTGGGAGGCTGAGGCGGGCGGATCACAAGATCAGGAGTTCGAGACCAACCTGACCCACATGGTGAAACCCCATCTCTACTAAAAATACAAAAATTAGTCAGGCGTGGTGACGTGCACCTGTAATCCCAGCTACTTGGGAGGCTGAGGCAGGAGAATCACTTGAACCTGGGAGCCAGAGGTTGCAGTGAACCAAGATTGTGCCATGCACTCCAACCTGGGCGACAGAGTGAGACTCAGTCTCAAAAAATAATAAATAAATAAATAAATAAATAAATAAATAAATAAATAAATAAATAAATAAAATGTTGTATCTTTGCTGTTCCACACAGAAGCCAGTGGACATGTGTGTGGTCACCGGGCATTTGACATGTGGCTGGTGCAACTGATGAACAGATGCTTAATTTTATTAAATTGAAGTGAATATAAATTTAAATATAAAATAAATTTAATAGGCTTATTTTTATTTTTACTTTTTTGAGACGTAGTCTCACTCTGTTGCCCAGGCTGGAGTGCAGTGGCATGATCTTGGCTCATTGCAGCCTCTGCCTCCCAGGTTCAGGCAATTCTCCGGCCTCAGCCTCCCAAGTAGCTGAGATTACAAGCACCCACCACCACGCCCAACTAATTTTCATACTTTTAGTAGCGATGGGGTTTTGCCATGTTGACCAGGCTGGTCTTGAATTCCTGATCTCAAGTGATTTGCCCCCCTCAGCCTCCCAAATTGCTGGTATTTCAGGTGTGAGCCACCGTGCCTAAATGTAAATTTAAATATAAAATTAATTTAATAGATTCCAGGACAGGTGCAGTGGCTCATGCTTGTAATCCCAGTACTTTAGGACTCCAGAGTGGGAGGATTACGTGAGTCCAAGAGTTGGAGACCAGCCTGGGCAACATGGTGAGACCCCCCTCTCTATTACTACACACACACACACACACTTATTTGAGCTGGAGTCTCCCTCTGTCGCCCCGACTGGAATGCAGTGGTGTGATCTCAGCTCACGCTAACCTCCACCTCCCAGGTTCAAGCAATTCTCCTGCCTCAGCCTCCCGAGTAGCTGGGATTACAGGCACCTGCCACCACGCCCAGCTAATTTTTTTTTTTTTTTTTTTTTTTTTTTTTTTGAGATGGAGTCTTGCTCTGTCACCTAGGCTGGAGTGCAGTGGCCGGATCTCAGCTCACTGCAAGCTCCGCCTCCCGGGTTCACGCCATTCTCCTGCCTCAGCCTCCCGAGTAGCTGGGACCACAGGCGCCGGCCACCTCGCCCAGCTAATTTTTTGTATTTTTAGTAGAGACGGGGTTTCACCGTGTTAGCCAGGGTGGTCTCGATCTCCTGACCTCGTGATCCGCCCGTCTCGGCTTCCCAAAGTGCTGGGATTACAGGCTTGAGCCACCGCGCCCGGCCCAGCTAATTTTTGTAAAAAAAAATATTTTTTTAGGCCAGGCATGGTGGCTCACACTTGTAATCCCAGCACTTTGGGAGGCCGAGGTGGATGGATCACCTGAGGTCAGGAGTTCAAGACCAGCCTGGCCAACATGGTGAAACCCTCTCTCTACAAAAATGCAAAAACTAGCCAGCATGATGGCGGGCGCCTGTAATCCCAACTACTCAGGAGGCTGAGGCGGAAGAATCACTTGAAACCGGGAGGCAGAGGTTGCAGTGAGCCGAGATCGTGCCACTGCACTCCAGCCTGGGCAACAGAGCAAGAATCCATCTTTAAAGAAAGAAAGGGCCGGGCGCAGTGGCTCAAGCCTGTAATCCCAGCACTTTGGGAGGCCGAGACGGGCGGATCACGAGGTCAGGAGATCAAGACCATCCTGGCTAACACGGTGAAACCCTGTCTCTACTAAA
>NW_022310212.1:0-1576 GCF_002776525.5 Piliocolobus tephrosceles
CAGATTTCTAGTCTATGCACTGGTTATATTGCCCTTCTGCTGCAATGTAGTCTTTCATTTTCTAAGTCTTTTCTTTAACTTCCCCAGTAATATGTGGGTTTGCTGTTTTAGGAATTCCTAACATTCAGGGATGTGGCCCTAGACTTCTCCCATCAGGAGTGGGAATACCTTGATCTGTTTCAGAAGACCTTGTACCAGGAGGTGATGGTGAAGAACTATGGTAACTTGGTCTCACTGGATGTGTTTATCATCTGTAGGATGTGTGCTTTTTCCATTGTGATTTTCAGGGCTGCCTTTCAAGAAACTAGCCTTCCCTCCCTCCCTCCCTCCCTCCCTCCCTCCCTCCCTTCCTTCCTTCTTCTTCTTCTTCTTCTTCTTCTTCTTCTTCTTCTTCTTCTTCTTCTTCTTCTTCTTTTCTCTCTCTCTCTCTCTCTCTCTCTCTCTCTTTCTTTCTTTCTTTCTTTAGTTTAGAGATGGGGGTCTCATTATGTTGCCCAGGTTGGTCTCAAAATTCCTGGGCTCAAGCAGTCCACCCACCTCAGCCTCCCAGAGTGCTGAGATTACAGGCGTGAGCCACCAAGCCTGGCTTAAATTTGTTTTCCTTGTGTTTATTGAAGTGATTTGAGCTCTATTGAGTCAGGAATGGCAGCACCATTAAACAGTTTCATTGGTCATAAAGTTCCTTTCTCAGTGAGGAGGCTTGTGATGTAGAGAAGAAATGGGTATTTCAGTGTGAGACAGCCAGTGAACTGTGTTTCCTTCAGTACCTACTCACCATGTTATTTTTCTTCTATTTCCCTCCCAGTTGAGGGACAAGCACTATCCTTCCAGGATGCCATCATTTTACATGGATTTTGGATTAAAATCCATATATTGCAATCCACAATTGCACATAGATTCATATGTATGGCTCAATTCCCTAAAATACGTTTGTTTGTATATATGGCAAATACTTGAATACTCTCTGCCTGGGGCCGTGCTTGACACAATCAGTGTGGTAATACTGAGTAATGTTTCTGCCCTTATGAGATTTGAGTATGTTAAGGAAGACATAAAATTCACATGAAAAGAAACAGATAAATCACATCAGGCATGAAATACAAAGGTCAGTAAACAAGAATAGGCACTTCACACAAGGAGGGTGTTCAGGGATTCTTTTCTCTGTAGATAACATTTGTCCAGAGATGTAGAGGCCTTAGGTCATTGGACTGTTTGAGGAAGGGCATTCCAACAAGAGTGACCAACACATGCATGGGCCCTAAATGGGGAATAGGTTTTGTGTGTTTGAGGAGCAGCTGTTAGAGCAGAGCAGAATTAGTGAGGGGTGATTTATAGGCTAAGAAGTCAATATGTTAGGAAGAATCAAGTCCTATACGATTTTTTTGTTTCATTGTTAAGAATTAGGCTTGTCTGTGAAATGTAATTAGTTGCCATTAACTGATGATGTAGAACTTTTATTAATTTTTAAAAGATATAAACCTTTTAATTAAAGTTTAGACATATGCAAAATCCAGATTCAACCAATAAAATGGATCAGTTATTGACTTTCATGTCCTTTTGGCATATTTCTTTCCTT
>NW_022310213.1:0-1211 GCF_002776525.5 Piliocolobus tephrosceles
ATTGCTGTTTGATTTTCCTCATGCCCAGTCTCAAGGGGAAGCCAGGACAATGAGAACAGCCATTTGCCATCAGGAGTCACAGAAAGGGCCCCAGGGTGGGATGGTGGGGAGACAAAAACCATGAGAGAAGTTGGCACAAAGGAGTTATGGGACAGAGGGTCCAAGATAGGCAGAAAAGAAAATGCTGCCAGTTGATGGGGAAGAACAGAAATCAGAGGGCTTAGACACTGAGGGGAACAGAACATCTCCACGTGCACTCTCATCTCTTGTAGTCAGCAACAGGTATCGACGGAGAGGGCCCTACGTCATCTGCACCCCTCAAGGATCTGGAGGTAAGAGGCTCTGGGCGGAGGGGCACTGACCCTGCAGGCCAGCCCTCCAACCTCCTCCCACAGCGGGGACTGGGTGCCCCTCTGCCAGCTGAGACAGCCCACCACACCCCAGCCCTGATGATTGTTCTCTCTACCCCTCCCCCACTCCTCCTCCACCTCCTCTTCTCTACATGCGCCTCAGAGCCTGTGCCAAGAACTACCAGCAGCCCTGGACTCAAGGTCCGTAAAAATCAATCAACTGAATAACATCATCAAATCTTTGGTAAGAGTCCAGTGGGGTCCCCTGATTCCAGGCTGCCAATCCCGGGCTCCAGTTTCCCCTTGGGGCCCTGAAGAAAGGGACTGGGGGTCTCTGGTGCCAAGTGCAAATAGGGAGCTAGGGCACCCTGACCTCACTTGGAGGGACCCCAGAACATGCAGCGTGGCTCTTCTTTTGCTGCCCTCTTTGCCGACTCGCTCCTCTCCACACACCCCTGCTCTAGTCCTTCCTACACACGCCATGGGGTTGTTGCCTCTCGGGGGAGTGCGAGCCTGACTGGTTGTCAGGGGCCCCGTATTTCTGCCGTGACTCAGTCCCTAATTTGCTCTTTGATTCTGGACAAGTCGCCTCTCCTTTCTGGACTCGTGTTTCCAGAGGAGGTAGTGAGTATCAAAGGTGTCTGTTAGCTCTGAGAGTCCGAGATTTAAAGGCCCCCTAGAATGGAAACCTCAGGGCCAAGAGCTGCTGTCTGTCCTTTTCCGTTAGCCTATATCTGCTGTGAAGAACCGTTCCTGGCCCGTTCGTGCACAGTAAATGTTTAATGAATGAACACACTTTTCTAAATCGCAAGCGGGCAGAAGGGGGGGCCTTTCTCAAACTCCATCTCTAGAGGTTTATGT
>NW_022310214.1:0-1025 GCF_002776525.5 Piliocolobus tephrosceles
GCTGGCTGCCCCAAGCAGTTACTGCCCTCCTGGAGTGTCCTACTTAATTATATTCTGTAAAACATGCTTCTCATTTTGAGTAATTTCACATTCTTAGGCACAAAGTACTTCAATTCTTACCCTTTCTTCTAACTTTACAAATATGTATCTACCTATCCATGCAGCCTCTCCCCAGGCATAGATAAATGGTGCCTCTGAATTCCTAACCACCCATTCAAGTAAATCTCATTACCTAGTTTTAACTCAATACCTTCATATTTCTTCTGGAGCCCTGTACCATCACTTATCTCCAATATTTTCTCCATTTTCAACTTCTCCCTCTTCTCCACTGGCTCCTGTGACTCTATGTATGAACACAATCACATTTCTCTCATTTTAGAGGCAAAAAGACAACTTCCCCCTATAGTTCTTTCTCTACATTTTTAGTCAAACATTTTGAAACATATTCTATACTTACTGTCTTCACTTGATTTTTCACTTACTCCCCCACCCACACAATCTGACTTCTACCTCCACACTCCACTGGAACCACTCACAAAGGAGGCCAAAACCTTTGTACTGCCAATTCCCTCAGGCGGCTGCCGAAGATGGCGGAGGTGCAGGTCCTGGTGCTCGATGGTTGAGGCCATCTCCTGGGCCGCCTGGCGGCCATCGTTGCTAAACAGGTACTGCTGGGCCGGAAGGTGGTGGTCCTACCCGGCGAAGGCATCAACATTTCTGGCAATTTCTACAGAAACAAGTTGAACTACCTGGCTTTCCTTCGCAAGCGGATGAACACCAACCCTTCCCGAGGACCCTACCACTTCCGGGCCCCCAGCCGCATCTTCTGGCAGACCATGCGAGGCATGCTGCCTCACAAGACCAAGCGAGGCCAGGCTGCCCTGGACCGCCTCAAGGTGTTTGATGGCATCCCACCGCCCTACGACAAGAAAAAGCGGATGGTGGTTCCTGCTGCCCTCAAGGTTGTGCGTCTGAAGCCTACAAGAAAGTTTGCCTATCTGGGGCGCCTGGCTCACGAGGTTGGC
>NW_022310215.1:0-2890 GCF_002776525.5 Piliocolobus tephrosceles
GGCAGCATTAGATTCTCATAGCAGCAAACACTTGTAAACTGCAGATTCATGCGGTCTACGTTGCACACTCCTTATGAGACCCTAATGCCTAATGATGTGAGGTGGAAGAGCTTTGTTCCCAAGCCATCCCCCGATCCTGGTCTGGAAAAATTGTCGTCCATGAAACTGGTTCCTGGTGCCAAAAAGTTGGGGACCACTGCTCGAAGCTGTAGATAATTGATAGCGATGCAAAAACTCTTTGAATTGGTAGAAGTTCAAGTTCTCATCTTTGAAAGGACAATGGATTCCTCCTCACCTCCCAGGGAAACGGCCAGTTTTGCATCTGTGAACTCCTTATAGCATTCCTGAATCAATAATGTAAGTGTAGTGCTTTGAATTCCACTTTGAACTGGTTGCAACACCTTAATTAATGAGATAAAGAACATCTCTGAAATGTGTCATCATATGTTTATGTGAGTCATCATATTTTTTAAAAATGATCTTTTATCTCGTTGAGATTTCTTCTCCCCCATGGCCCCACCCAGCCTCAATATCCAGGAAGCTTAGTTTTCTGTGGCCCCGGAGGGCGGGAGACCAGGTGTTGACGAGCAGATCTGAGGTTGTCGCAACTTTTCCCCACAGCTCTGCTTTAACCAGTGCCCTGGGAACGCCTCCCAGCCCCACACCTGTCCTGTCGGCCCAGGCGAGCTCCATGCCATGTGGCATCTCTGCTGGTGACCACCTGGTGAGTATGTGTTGAATAGAGAAATGTGCAGCCCCTCCACAGAGCTTCCAGGGCGTCTGTGCTCTCCAAATCTGTCTGGGCTCAAGGGACCTTCTCAGGGCGTGATGTGTTGGAGGCTGGGTTGAGCCCCTGTCCCTGAGGGTAGGACTCAGGCAAGGACAAAGCTCTGGACTCAAAGAGGTTGTGTGGGACGAGTGAAAGGAACAGGAGCTTTGGGGTCAGAAATGTGGGTTCCAGCCTGGCATTGTCCCCATGAGCAGGGGCTGCAGCCTCACCAAGGCCTCAGTTTCTAGTATGGTGAGAGAATGTCAGAGACTGCAGCATGCATTTGAAAAGTGTCCAGGGATGGCAGGGGTCTGAGTGTGGACCAGCTCTCCTGAATACTGAGGGCGTGACCTTGACCATTGTGAAAGCAAAATAAAATATCAGGAACCCAAACTCACCATGCCAAAAAGAAAAGTTGAGCTGGGAAGCTGAGTCATGGAAAAAAAAAAAAAAAAAAAAAAAAAAAAAGGCATGCCTTTCCTTTTTTTTTTTTTTTTTTTTATTATACTTTAAGTTCTAGGGTACATGTGCACAACGTGCAGGTTTGTTGCATATGTATACATGTGCCACGTTGGTGTGCTGCACCCATTAACTCATCATTTACATTAGGTATATCTCCTAATGCTATCCTTTGCCCCTCCTCCCCATAATAGGCCCCGGTGTGTGATGTTCCCCTTCCTGTGTCCAGGTGATTTCATTGTTCAATTCCCACCTATGAGTGAGAACATGTGGTGTTCGGTTTTCTGGTCTTGCGATAGTTTGCTGAGAATGATGGTTTCCAGCTGCACCCATGTCCCTACAAAGGACAGGAACTCATCCTTTTTTGTGGCTGCATAGTATTCCATGGTGTATATGTGCCACATTTTCTTCATCCAGTCTGTCACTGATGGATATTTGGGTTGATTCTAAGTCTTTGCTATTGTGAATAGTGCCGCAATGAACATACGTGTGCATGTGTCTTTATAGCAGCATGATTTATAATCCTTTGGGTATATCCCCAGTAATGGGATGGCTGGGTCATATGGTATTTCTAGTTTTAGATCCTTGAGGAATCGCCACAGTTTTCCAAACTACCATCAGAGAATACTATAAACACCTCTACGCAAATAAACTAGAAAACCTAGAAGAGATGGATACATTCCTGGACACTTACACTCTCCCAAGACTAAACTAGGAAGAAGTTGAATCACCGAATAGACCAGTAGCAGGCTCTGAAATTGAGGCAATAATTAATAGCCTAGCAACCAAAAAAAGTCCAGGACCAGATGGATTCACAGCCAAATTCTGCCAGAGATATAAGGAGGAGCTGGTACCATTCCTTCTGAAACTATTCCAATCAATAGAAAAAGAGGGAATCCTCCCTAACTCATTTTATGAGGCCAGCATCATCCTGACACCAAAGCCTGGCAGAGCCAGAACAAAAAAAGAGAATTTTAGACCAATATCCTTTTGTTTCTAAACTGATAGCGGCAGCAGATAGGCCGGGTCTCCCCAGGTGGCCTCCTTCACCCTGACAATATAAATTAACAGCCAGGTCTTCATAACATGGGACAAAAGGAGACAAGACATCGTCCTTCCTGCCCCTGAGACGAATGCGTATTTGACGTCGTCTTCTACTCTATTTATTTTCTTATCAAGTGGAGATTTACTGAGCACAAGGCGAATGAGTAATTGCTCCCTCCACTCCTCTTTTTCATGCAACGTGGGGGCTCAGCTCTAATCAAAGCCTCACAAGAATGTGACCCTCCCCTCCTGATTTTTTCTTTCATCTTTCCCCCACTCCAGCTTTTCTCTCAATAGTGAAGCAGGCCGCAGTGTGACTCCACCTGGGGTCGGGTGTGGGGTGGTCCCTGACTGTGGTGGTCTGGGTTTCCTGGGAGACGGGCAGACATGGGTGCTGAGGGGAAGAGGCCGGTGCCCCATGCATGGCAGGCATTGTCGCGTGGCCCCCACGCGTGGAGTGCCATGCCAGACTGGGCGTTCTGTCTCCTCAAGGCCCGGCCCTGCCATGTTAGTGGGAATCTTGGCCATGGGAGTGGTGAGCACAGGCGTGGCTGTGCCAGGCCTCGCTGGCTGGGCTTGGTGGGGACACCACACCCCTTGCTGGGTGTGGGTAGCAGA
>NW_022310216.1:0-1166 GCF_002776525.5 Piliocolobus tephrosceles
ATATGAGCAATTGTATGTAACTATAACCTTTTTTAAATTTTATTTTTCATTGTATATTGGTACTATATATAAATAGATGTATACATATATACTTATTTTATCACTATTGTACGTGTCCAATTTGTGATTCGTCTTTCTTTTATGTATTAATACATATACTATCATATATATATATATATATATATATATATTGTACAATTGTCAACACATAATTTTTATTACTAACAATATTCTTAATTTTAAATTATTTTCTTTTTTCCCAATCTATATTATAAATACATAAATGTTGTATATCACATAACATTTGTTCAATTTTTTTATACTATTAAATTTATCCAATCAATACACGCTGGTTTCAGTTATGCACATGTGTGGGTGCATGTGTAGATACATATGTGGTGACACATACTTGTGCATATACGTCTATACGTTATATGTACAGCACAAAAAAAAAAAAAAAAATAAAATAAAATAAAATAAATAAATAAATAAAAAAAAAAAGCTATTTGGTTTTTGTTTATTTTTTCATTATTATTCAACTCCGTTTGCTTTACTTTGTTTGATTTTTTTTTTTAATAAATAAGTTCCAATGATACGCTTACAAAATAAGAACATTTAGTCGCAATGTAAATATGCATATATAAATAATGATTATAAAAAAACTCAAAAAACATAAAAAATAAAATTATGTACACTTAAGAGAGAAAAAAAAAAAAAAAAATGGTAACAATAACAGTGTAGCCAATTATGTTTAACTATTACGTATGAATGACGCCACCAAAAGTAATAAAAAAAAAAAAAAAAAAAGTGTGTTCCCTCAATATTAAAAAAAAAAAATAACAATAATTCAATTTTTATGTAAAATAAAAAAAAAAAAAAAAAAAAAAAAAACTTTCTCATTCGAGCACAACTTATAATTATTATTTTATTTTACTCATTTGATTATTTATTCATTTGATTATTTACTCATTTGAATATTTACTCATTTGATTATTTACTCATTTGATTATTTACTTATTTATTTACTTATTTATTTATTTACTTATTTATTTAATTTTATAGTAGCATATTTCTATGGCTAATATGTCCATTTTTTTTTTTTTTTTTTTTTTTTTTTTCGATGCTCGCTTTTTTATTAGCATTCTAAAGCTTTTACTTTTTTACAT
>NW_022310220.1:0-2167 GCF_002776525.5 Piliocolobus tephrosceles
TTGTAGACATTAAAAAATAAACCCATATTGAAACTAAATATTTTGTTACTTTTGTTTTTCTTCTATTTTATGGTACAGTTTTAATTAATGTATGTATATATATACATAATATGTATATATGAAAAATAGATACATATAATACAACACTTCACACGTTTACTTATTTTAATATGTAAATTTTTATAAGAAATTTATCATAAATAGAAGCTCCTTAAATTTTTTTAAATGAAAATTTTATTTTTATCTTATAAAGAATATAAAAAATCGCTTAAAATTTTAATAACATTTTTTTTTTTTTTTTAATTTTCCAAATAATTTATAATTTATATGTTCATTTACTCACATCGCTCATTTATTTTATATAATACACTGTCAAATTTTTTTTTTCCTTTATAATAAATATTAATAGGGTGAATTTACTACAATATAATTTTGTTTATTTACATTATCCTATATTTTTTATTTAATATATATATATATATATATATTCCCTTTTTTACAAATTAAGTAATCATTTTTTTTTTTCTTATCATGGTTTATTTATGCTTTTATTGGGTAAGAAGTTTTTATGTGAAATACCTATATTGAAAAAAAGTTTAAGAGTAATAACGTTTTTGCATTTAAAAAAAATGGGTACGTACCCATAAAAAATTGTTAAAAAATAATTATCTTATTTTGTGTAGCATACAATAAATGTAATAAACAAGTGATAACCTTTTAAATTATATAATGTATTAGTTATCACCTGAAGTTGTGAAATAAATAATTAAACCGTATTTTATTAATATTTCAATAACTACAATTAAAAATGTAAATATTTTTTTAAAATATACACCTTTTTTTTCATAGTACTCTTTAAAAATAAATAAGCTAAACCTTGAACATCTGAACGTTTGTTAGATATTCATGTTAGTCATATCGAGTGCATATGAAAATATATATATATATATATATCAATCGCATTATAAGAACATAATTTAATGATAGAAATTTAAATACTGAATAACTATACCTTATATTTTTAAATGAATATTTAAGCGATTACAAAAAGTAATGCACTAGCAACATATGCATTTTGCTTCATTTCAAAAAATGAAAATAATCATATGACCCATATTTTAAATGTTTCCCAATCTGAGTATTAATTTGTATACATTACCAAAAAAATTATTTATCATTTACTTATGCATTTTTTTTTTTTTAATCTATTTCTTTACTTATACACGTATACATATATATTTTTATATATGAATTATACTTCTCATATTTTAAGCATAAAAGAAATGCTTTACAAATGTAAAAGTTATAAAAATATATATACATCACATATGCATATATATATAGAGAGAGAGAAAAAGGCAAACGTTTACATTTAATGAACGTTATGCTAAAAAAAAAATAAATAAATAACAAAAAACAATTTTAAGAATGATGAGAAAACAATTGTACGTTTTAAAAAATGTATATTTTAGTTGTAATTAATGGTGTGTTAATTTTTGAATACTAGACAAAATTGCTTTTCTTTTAACGAAAAGGTTCAAAAAAAATGATTGTCTATAACTAAAAATGGGTTAACGAACATTTTTTATTTTTCTTTCATATTTGTAACATTTTCATTTATCATTATTAACTGTTATAGGTAAAACTATTATTAAAGCAAATTCTATCATGTTTTTAGGAAACTATGTATTAACATTACTCATATAGACAAACGAAAAGGGTACATTTTAAAGATTATATTTCACTTAACAATAGATTCAACACTTCCTGTTTGCACATAAATATTACATATATATTATGAAATATTTCATTATAACTGCAACTATTTTGATGATTATTTATTTCACCTTTTCAATATGAATTTAGAAAAATATTCATATAATATATGTTGCCCATTTCTTTATTTTTGTTTTTAAATACATAAATCACAATTACTCTTTTAATGCGTTTATTTTTTCTCTGTTTGCATTTAAAACTTTTTTGAATTAGTATTTTAGCATTTCCTAAATTTTGAGTCAAGTTCAATACATAATAAATTTTGATGTTAATTAAATTTCCATACTAGATGGATATAACTATATTTGCAAAAAAGCTATATAAATTTTTTTTTAAATTTAGTTGATTATATATTTTCTTTTTTATCTTAAACCTTCTATGGTTTTTTTTT
>NW_022310222.1:0-1967 GCF_002776525.5 Piliocolobus tephrosceles
TAAACTGGAATTGATTTTCTTTTCCTACTTGCTACTACTTCATGTATTATCAGTCAACGATTCCACATCTTAGAATCCTCCTTGACATTATTCTTAATTTCTGCAATTAATTAAACAATGATCTGTATCAATGAGAATTCAATCAGGATAAATAAACTACACATTAATTTTAAATGGTAAAATTTAACATAAAGAATTATCAATTATATCAGAAGAATAAAAGGTAAGGATAATTATTTAAAAAATACCCTAGGTCTGAAAGAGAGAATCGCAAGAAGAGACAAACTTGGAAGTGGCATTTTCTTCCCAATATTGTGTTTCAGACATTAATGGAGTAGGTATGGTGGCAGCTCACCAGATGATGGAGTAATTCTCTGGGTTCAACTTGGCCAAAGTTGGTTTACAATTGCCAGGTAAGCAGAAAATACCTGTTCAGGGTATAGATTGGTAAAAATTGTGGCTGGGGTTTTCAAGCGGGTGACAACACTATGGGGCAGAGATGACAAAGCCTTGTGGAAAGGTCCACAGAGAAAGTCCACACCCAGGGATTTCTAAATGGCTGAGTGGTGTGGGGCTCTGACTGTGTCAGGTGATTCCTGATATACACGAGGGATGCAGGTAGACTAGGCATATGAATGAGCGCGTAGAGGGAATTAAGGAAGGAGGAGCCTGTTCACAGAATGAACAACAAAAGGCCTGGGGTGCACTACGTCCTTCCTAAGAGAACCGTGATGTGGTGGTAACCAGGCCAGAAATGAGGCTGCCAACTTACCGAGAAACTGCATAATATGGATTGTATCTGTATAGCAGGAGGAAGGAAAGGGCAGAAGAAGCACACACAAACCAGCAGGAGAAATATTTTCCTTTCTATAGCAGAAGATTTCTTTCCTGCTATAAAGAAGAAACGTTCTAGAGTGTCCATTTTTATTATCACAGAGCATGTAATAGCCAATAAATTTGGAGCTGAGAGGTAATACCTCTGTACTTGCAAATAGCTGTCAAATACCTATTATGTTAAGAATAATTGGTATTGAATTTGTGTATACAAATTCATGATACAAATACATAATTTGTATTGAATTTATATATACATTCCCTTTCCTCTATCACTGTCATCTTTAAACTTCTGCCACCATCCCGATTCAGAATGTATGTTCCACAGATTCAGTGAAATGACCTATCTAAATGGGAATTTGGAGTCTTCCTAAAAGTCTTTCAAAACGACTTACTATTTATCTATCAAATAACTTAGGCTTTGTCTAATTTTCTGGCTTAATTTCTTAGCACTCACTGGGTGCAGCTGTCAAAAACAACGCAAAAAATAAATAAATAATATCTCAGTATTATACAATAAGGATTGCTTTTCCTTGAGTGTTTGTGGGTTGGCTGGTGTTTGAGGTGGGTAAAGCTAAGTGGCTTTAAAGACTTGTTTGGAGCAAGTTCTACTCCAAAAGTGTATTTCAACAGCAGGCTAGAGAATGTACATTTTCCTCATGTTAACAGCAAAGATACAAGGAAAACATCAAACTGTATAAACTGATTTTTAAGACCCTGTGTCTATCTTGTGGCGTCCCTGAACTAAACAGTTCCCATGCTGAATCTAAAATCAAAGGCCTGGGTAGCATAAGCCTCCCGTGAATGTGGTAGGAAAAGGAGAATGTATTTTTGAAAGGTATACTACCTCTTACATTACTTTCTGACATCACTAGTCTACTAAAATGATAGCCATATGAGCTGCATTTCCATATCATACTAACGTGCCTCTAAAGCAAGAAAAAACACTTGGGATTGTAGTTAGTGTGTATAAACTTCTCATGGCTAAGTGCATACTTTGTTAGGATTTCTGAAGTGGTGAAAATACCAGAAGTACCTTACAGAGCTTTCAATCATTTCCAGTTCTCTATTGATCTCAGGTCAAGGACTTCTGTGATAGAAAGTATCAGTCAAGTTTATTCTTTCACAGAATC
>NW_022310223.1:0-228 GCF_002776525.5 Piliocolobus tephrosceles
TTTCTTTATTTGTTTGTTTCTTTATTTGTTTATTTCTTTATTTGTTTATTTCTTTATTTGTTTGTTTCTTTATTTTGTTTGTTTCTTTATTTGTTTGTTTCTTTATTTGTTGGTTGGTTTGTTTGTTTGTTTGTCTTTTTCTTTCTTTCTTTCTTTTTTTATTTGTTGGTTGGTTTGTTTGTTTGTTTGTTTCTTTATTTGTTTGTTTCTTTATTTGTTTGTTTCTTT
>NW_022310223.1:238-1047 GCF_002776525.5 Piliocolobus tephrosceles
GTTTCTTTATTTGTTTGTTTCTTTATTTGTTTGTTTCTTTATTTGTTCGTTTCTTTATTTGTTCGTTTCTTTATTTGTTTGTTTCTTTATTTGCTTATTTGTTTCTATATTTGCTTATTTGTTTATTTGTTTATTTGTTTGTTTGTTTGTCTTTTTCTTTCTTTCTTTTTTTATTTGTTGGTTGGTTTGTTTGTTTGTTTGTCTTTTTCTTTCTTTCTTTCTTTCTTTTTTTATTTGTTGGTTGGTTTGTTTGTTTGTTTGTTTGTCTTTTTCTTTCTTTCTTTCTTTATTTGTTGGTTGGTTTGTTTGTTTGTTGGTTTGTTTACTTGTTGGTTTGTTTGTTTCTTTCTTGCTTCTCTCTTTTTATTTCTTTTTCTCTTTGTTTTAATATTTCTTTCTGTTTATGTTTCTTTCTTAGTTTTTATCTTTGTTTCTTTTCTTGTCTTTTTACTTTTTGTTTATTTGCTTGTTTATTTGTTTGTTTTTTTCATTTATTTATTTGATTGCTTGTTTATTAGGTTTTTTTTTAATTATTTATATACTTCACTATCTTTTTTATATTTTTTTTTTTAATTTTTTTCATATATCATTTAAGCATTATTTGAGCATATGTGAAAATACATTATTGTCTTATACTTGTACATTTTTTTTTTTTTTTCTTAATAATACCAGAATTGTTTTATTTTGGAAAAATAGTAGTGTTATATATGGTTTAATCTATATAGTCAACACATATTATTTGAACTCATGTATGTTAATACATATATAACAGTATGTATATATATATATATATATATATATATATATAT
>NW_022310223.1:1147-1421 GCF_002776525.5 Piliocolobus tephrosceles
TATATATATATATATATATATATATATATATATATATATGTGTATATGTGTATACACATTTATCGATATTTATAATTGTATTTTTTTTTTTTATATATCTAAAACAGCTAACTATATTACTAGTATGCTTAAATGAAAATTTATGTACATATTTTGTTGAAGTAAAAAATGTTAGATATATGTTATTTTAAATAAAAATTTTGTTCATAATTGTTTATGTTTCATTGTGTGCTTTTTTTTTTTTTTTTTTTTTTTTTTTTTTTTTTTTTTTTTT
>NW_022310223.1:1521-2167 GCF_002776525.5 Piliocolobus tephrosceles
TTTTTTTTTTTTTTTTTTTTTTAATAGCATTTTTTAATTTGATAGTAGTACACATAACCTTATAAAAAAAGAACACATATTTGTTTAGTACATTTAAACACTTTTATTAGTAAACTGAAAATATCATTTTATTTTTATATAAATATACCACGCATAATATATATACATTTATATATATGCACCTATAGTTTTGTTATTTATGTTTTTGTATTCGTTTTTGTGCATATCTATTCACTGCGTTTTACTAATGTACATATGAGTATGTACATGTATTTATATATTTATGTATGTAACTATATGTCCATTTATATTTTTTTAATTTTTAAATACTTATATTTTATTTTGTTATTCATTATTAATTGTAAAAATAAAAAGACTGAGTTATTTATAGTAAAAGATGTATATATATATATTTATATATTTATATATGTATGCATGTATGTATATAAAAACTTTATTGTTTCTTTTTTTCAATTATTTAAAGTGCATGCATGCATGTTTTATCGTTTTGTGTGATATTTGTGTATTTGTATTTTGTTTTCTTTTTTTGTTTTTTAATCGCATGTAATTTTAATTTTTTTATTTTGTATTATTTATTTGCGTTTTTTTTTTTTTTTTTTTTTTTTTTTTTTTTTTTTTTTTTTTT
>NW_022310223.1:2267-3040 GCF_002776525.5 Piliocolobus tephrosceles
TTTTTTTTTTTTTTTTTTTTTTTTTTTTTTTTTTTTTGTATTATTTATTTGAGTTTCGTTTTGTTCGAAATTATATATAATATACATTACTGTAAAACGGGGAGAGAAAAAAAAAAAAAAAGAAAAGAATTGTATTTTGTTATGTTTATTTCGATTTATTTTTTTTTTTTCTTAGCACCTAACATGTCATGGTAAAAAATAATTTATTATGATATGATACACACACACTTAAACATATACTTATACATCGATGTATATGTAAAATATATATCTCATTTGTGTTTATTTAGATTACATGGTTGTAAAATGTTAAATTTTGAATACATTTATACATATATTGTAATTTTTTTTTTTTTTTTTACGCTTTTTTCGACACCTTTTTTACATATTTTTTATTTTTATTATTTTTTTGCACTTTTTTTTGTTTACAACTTTTTTTTTACAGCTTTCTTTTCCACTTTTTTTTTTGCACCTTTTTTTTTCCACTTTTTTTTTTGCACCTTTTTTTTTCTACTTTTTTTTTTGCACCTTTTTTTTTCTACTTTTTTTTTTTTTTATTATTTTTTAAGCTACGTATTAAGTAAATATATAAACATATAAAACAGGACTTTAGTTACGTACATTTGTATTTTTTTTTTTTTTATTTTCTCTAATTTTTATAATTCGTTTTTTTTGCTCACTTTTACTTTTAGATTTTCTCTTTTCTTGGCTCTTTAACCTTATCAACTTTCTTGTTCTTTTTTTTTTTTTTTTTTTTTTTTTTTTTTTTTTTT
>NW_022310223.1:3140-3635 GCF_002776525.5 Piliocolobus tephrosceles
TTTTTTTTTTTTTTTTTTTTTTTTTTTTTTTTTTTTTTTAACTGTATTTAGTTTGTGTTTATGCATTTGTTAAATAGTATATATGAAATTTAATTATAAAAAAATATATACATATGTATATATATAAATATGGTGCCATAGTATATACTGGAAAAAAAAAAAATAGATCAACGTAAAACTCATATAGGGTTACATGATAGATACAATGTTTTTTATTAAATGGATAAAGTTGTTCATAGAAAAAAATATATACATAAACACATATATGTGTACATGAATAAACGCATCTAACTTATTGTTATATTTTTTTTATATACTTATACCTATATATATATGGTAATGATGCAACTATTTAATTTATATATATATATATTTTTTTCCTGCTTATTGACAATTTTTTTTAAATTTAAAAATTTTGTAAATTTTATTTTTGTACATCTTTACCTTTTATGTATATGCTTTAATCATAATTGGGTATATATATATATATATATA
>NW_022310224.1:0-11656 GCF_002776525.5 Piliocolobus tephrosceles
TCTTGCAGGCTTTGTTCATTTCTTTATCTTCTTTTTTCTTTTGGTTTCTCTTCTCGCTTCATTTCATTCATTTGATCCTCAATCGCTGATACTCTTTCTTCCAGTTGATCGAGTCGGTTGCTGAAGCTTGTGCATTTGTCACGTATTTCTCGTGTCATGGTTTTCATCTCTGTCATTTCGTTTATGACCTTCTCTGCATTAATTAGTCTAGCTGTCAATTCTTCCACTCTTTTTTCAAGATTTTTAGTTTCTTTGCACTTGGTACATAATTCCTCCTTTAGCTCTGAGAGGTTTGATGGACTGAAGCCTTCTTCTCTCATCTCGTCAAAGTCATTCTCTGACCAACTTTGATCCGTTGCTGGCGATGGGCTGTGCTCCTTTGCAGGGGGAGATGTGCTCTTATTTTTTGAATTTCCAGCTTTTCTGCCCTACTTTTTCCCCATCTTTGTGGTTTTATCTGTCTCTGGTCTTTGATGATGGTGACGTACTGATGGGGTTTTGGTATAGGTGTCCTTCCTGTTTGATAGTTTTCCTTCTGACAGTCAGGACCCTCAGCTATAGGTCTGTTGGAGATTGCTTGAGGTCCACTCCAGACCCTGTTTGTCTGGGTCTCAGCAGCAGAGGTTGCAGAAAATAGAATATTGCTGAACAGTGAGTGCACCTGTCTGATTCTTGCTTTGGAAGCTTCCTCTCAGGGGTGTACTCCACCCTGTGAGGTGTGGGGTGTCAGACTGCCCCTAGTGGGGGATGTCTCCCAGTTAGGTTACTCAGGGGTCAGGGACCCACTTGAGCAGACAGCCTGCCCCTTCTCAGATCTCAACCTCCGTGTTGGGAGATCCACTGTTCTCTTCAAAGCTGTCAGACAGAGTCGTTCGCGTCTGCACTGGCCTCTGCTGCTTCCCCTGTTATTTTTTAGTTGTGCCCTGTCCCCAGAGGCGGAGTCTACAGAGACAGGCAGGTTTCCTTGAGCTGCTGTGAGCTCCACCCAGTTCGAGCTTCCCAGTGGCTTTGTTTACCTACTTAAGCCTCAGCAATGGCGGGCGCCCCTCCCCCAGCCTCGCTGCTGCCTTGCGGTTAGATTGCCGCAGACTGCTGTGTTAGCAAGGAGGGAGGCTCCGTGGGCGTGGGACCCTCCCGGCCAGGTGTGGGGTATATTCTCCTGGTGTGCCGGTGTGCTTACCGTGCAGTATTGGGGTGGGAGTTACCCGATTTTCCAGGTGTTGTGTGTCTCAGTTCCCCTGGCTAGGAAAAGGGACTCCCTTCCCCCTTGCACTTCCCAGGTGAGGCGATGCCTCGCCCTGCTTCAGCTCTCGCTGGTCAGGCTGCAGCAGCTGACCAGCACCGATTGTCCGGCACTCCTGAGTGAGATGACCCCAGTACCTCAGTTGAAAATGCAGAAATCACCGGTCTTCTGTGTCGCTCGTGCTGGGAGATGGAGACTGGAGCTGTTCCTATTCGGCCATCTTGCTCCACCCCCAAAACTTTCAATGAATATTTGTCTCAAGGACTAGAAAATAATGGATTTGGAAGCAAGTCTGGATCTCTCATGCCAGTGATTACTCAGGATCATTGATTAATAAACCTTTTTATTTATCTTTGTTATCTTCTTCCAATTAAATAGTTTGTCCATAATGGAATAAAACTTTGTAACCCTATGTTAGTATGGTGCCAAAGAATTTCATGAAGGCTGCATTGTATGGCTACTTGTAAAGACTTTCAGCTTTGAGAAGGGAAAATTGCCCTTTGCAACTATTAGCCTTTCGAAAAGTAGATAGAGCAGCAAATGGTGAAAACAGAAAAGTACAATTAAACCAAGTGTTTGTCTTATAAACAAGAGCAACCATTTTCTGAAAGAATTGAGGTCAGCGAAACTGATTTTCAAGTATAGAGTTTTCATTTATTTGCCTATTTATTTATTTATTTATTTTTTATTTTTTATTTTTTTTTTGCCTACATCAAAATAAAGGTTTAATGCAAAAATGAGGAATATAATCAACGGTAAAAGAAATAATCAATTTTAAATCAGTTTCATTTTTCTGAGGTGATTTGGAGAATAAGAAGGGAAGATAAGGACAGAATCGAGTATGATGCTGGTTCCTTGCTTGGGAGCCTAAGTGAATGGTGATGCTAATTGAAGGCTACAGCAGTGTATGATGAGCTTAGACACAAATATACAAGTCCAATTGCCTATGGGACAACCAGATGGATGTTCCCAGGAGGTAATTTATTCATTTTTTTCTTCTTCTTTTCCTTATAATTTATTTATTTATTTATTATTATACTTTAAATTCTAGGGTACATGTGCATAATGTGCAGGTTTGTTACATATGTATACCTGTGCCATGTTGGTGTGCTGCACTCATCAACTCGTCAGCACCCATCAACTCGTCATTTACATCAGGTATAACTCCCAATGCAATGCCTCCCCCCTCCCCCCTTCCCCCTCCCCATAATAGGCCCTGGTGTGTGATGTTCCCCTTCCCAAGTCCAAGTGATCTCATTGTTCAGTTCCCACCTATGAGAGAGAACATGCGGTGTTTGGTTTTCTGTTGTTGCAAGAGTTTGCTGAGAATGATGGTTTCCAGCTGCATCCATGTCTCTACAAAGGACACAAACTCATCCTTTTTTATGGCTGCATAGTATTCCATGTATATGTGTCACAATTTCCTAAACCAGTCTGTCACTGATGGACATTTGGGTTGATTCCAAGTCTTTGCTATTGTGAATAGTGCCGCAATGAACATGTGTGCATGTGTCTTTATAGCAGCATGATTTATAATCCTTTGGGTATATACCCAGTAATGGGGTGGCTGGGTCATATGGTACTTTTAGTTCTAGATCCTTGAGGAATCACCATACTGTTTTCCATAATGGTTGAACTAGTTTACAATACCACCAACAGTGTGAAAGTGTTCCTATTTCTCCACATCCTCTCCAGCACCTGTTGTTTCCTGACTTTTCAATGATTGCCATTCTAACTGGTGTGAGATAGTATCTCATTGTGGTTTTGATTTGCATTTCTCTGATGGCCAGTGATGACGAGCATTTTTTCATGTGTCTGTTGGCTGTATGAATGTCTTCTTTTGAGAAATGTCTGTTCATATCCTTTGCCCGCTTTTTGATGGGGTTGTTTTTATCTTGTAAATTTGTTTGAGTTCTTTGTAGATTCTGGATATTAGCCCTTTGTCAGATGAGTAGATTGCAAAAATTTTCTCGCATTCTGTAGGTTGCCTGTTCACTCTGATGGTAGTTTCTTTTGCTGTGCAGAAGCTCTTTAGTTTAATTAGATCCCATTTGTCAATTTTGGCTTTTGTTGCTGTTGCTTTTGGTGTTTTAGACATGAAGTCCTTGTCCATGCCTATGTCCTGAATGATATTACCTAGGTTTTCTTCTAGGGTTTTTATGGTATTAGGTCTAACATTTAAGTCTCTAATCCATCTTGAATTAATTTTCGTATAAGGAGAAAGGAAAGGATTCAGTTTCAGCTTTCTACTTATGGCTAGCCAATTTTCCCAGCACCATTTATTAAATAGGGAATCCTTTCCCCATTTCTTGTTTTTCTCAGGTTTGTCAAAGATCAGATGGCTGTAGATGTGTGGTATTATTTCTGAGGACTCTGTTCTGTTCCATTGGTCTATATCTCTGTTTTGGTACCAGTACCATGCTGTTTTGGTTACTGTAGCCTTGTAGTATAGTTTGAAGTCAGGTAGCATGACGCCTCCAGCTTTGTTCTTTTGACTTAGGATTGTCTTGGCAATGTGGGCTCTTTTTTGGTTCCATATGAACTTTAAAGCAGTTTTTTCCAATTCTGTGAAGAAACTCATTGGTAGCTTGATGGGGATGGCATTGAATCTATAAATTACCTTGGGCAGTATGGCCGTTTTCACAATATTGATTCTTCCTATCCATAAGCATGGTATATTCTTCCATTTGTTTGTGTCCCCTTTTATTTCACTGAGCAGTGGTTTGTAGTTCTCCTTGAAGAAGTCCTTTACATACCTTGTAAGTTGGATACTTAGGTATTTTATTCTCTTTGAAGCAATTGTGAATGAAAGTTCATTCATGATTTGGCTCTCTGTTTGTCTGTTACTGGTGTATAAGAATGCTTGTGATTTTTGCACATTAATTTTGTATCCTGAGACTTTGCTGAAGTTTCTTATCAGCTTAAGGAGATTTTGGGCTGAGACAATGGGGTTTTCTAAATATACAATCATGTCATCTGCAAACGGGGGCAATTTGACTTCTTCTTTTCCTAACTGAATACCCTTGATTTCTTTCTCTTGCCTGATTGCCCTAGCCAGAACTTCCAACACTATGTTGAATAGGAGTGGTGAGAGAGGGCATCCCTGTCTCGTGCCGGTTTTCAAAGGGAATTTTTCCGTTTTTGCCCATTCAGTATGATATTGGCTGTGGGTTTGTCATAAATAGCTCTTATTATTTTGAGATATGTTCCATCAATACTGAATTTATTGAGCGTTTTTAGCATGAAGGGCTTTTGAATTTTGTCAAAGGCCTTTTCTGCATCTATTGAGATAATCATGTGTTTTTTGTCTTTGGTTCTGTTTATATGCTGGATTACATTTATTGATTTGCATATGTTGAACCAGCCTTGCATCCCAGGGATGAAGCCCACTTGTTCATAGTGGATAAGCTTTTTGATGTGCTCCTGGATCCACTTTGCCAAAATCACTCTGCCACAATAATATCTAGATATTTTCCTAAAATATTATCTATTCAACCTAAGGCTTTACATTTAACTGAATTCAATGCTCTGGGAAACAAAGTCACACATAGTAAAAAGCCAATTGCTGAGCAATCAACTGAAACAGAAACTTTGTTTGAGACCATTGATTACTATTAGGCTAGATAGAAAAGAATCTGCTAAAAGTGGAAGATTTGGTGGCACCATATGGACATGATAGTTCTGTACAGTTGTTACCTTGACAACAGACTTTGCCATAAATAAACGGAAAGATTGTTTACCTGAAGCATTAAGATTCATCCCAGTAGAACACTGCAATTATGCAGTTTTTCTATGACAGAATTGCTTTTATGAACTCAGGAATCTATTCTGTACCATGTTCTATAATACTGCTTTCCCATAATATTTTTAGAAAGTAAGACCTCAGCTATACATGATGACAGCATCCAGTTTACTAAGAAGTTTCAAGAAGTCTTTGAAGATTATAGTAAGTAAATAGAACTTATAACAAAATTTTTAGCTCTGGACTTGGTTTCTCTTTTTTTACCAACTGACTAGAAATGGCAATTGGACAGAAATGGCAATAAGTTGATAGATTTTGGAAAATCATTCACAATGATAAAAAATTATAATTTTAATATTATTTTTGTTTAGTTTTATTTAACATAATACTAAAGTTGAAATGATATCAAAATTTGGCTCACTTGTCCTTCACAGTGAAGAGAATGGATATTCGGAAATCGCACTTGCATTTGGCATGGGCCTAAAATTTACATCTCATGCTAGTGTTTCTGTTTGTTTGCTTTCCTTCCAAAGACCCTGTCAATGAGAAAACTATGGAGGTGGTATGTAGCTTAAAGACAGAACTCACAGAATTGCCTAATGTGTTTTATGTAGGATGTCAGAGAAATTGTATGATCCAGAGTGACTTCACATTTTGGGTTTGAAAAAACTGGGTGTCCAAAAACAAAGATTCAGGAAGGAGGAGATTTAGAGGCAGAATAAACAATTTAAAACTAATTTTTGATTGTTTATTATCTAGATATCTCAAATTTAGACATGTGTTAGACATCTACATAGAGATATTGAGAAGTCATTTGATCATAATAGTGATGAGAGGGATTAAGACTAAAAACTCTCATTGGAATTCTGTAGCACAAAGATAATTTAAAGCCAAATCAATGGATAGGATACCTTAGGGAGTGAGTGGCTATACAGAAGAGAAAAGTCCCCAGGCCTAAGACAGGGACTAGTCTAAAATGTAAGAATTTTAAATGTGAGGAACTTCTAGCAAAAGTCACTGGGAAGGAGTGACCGCTGAGTCAGAAAAACATCCAGAGAATATGGTATAAAAAATGTTTAAAGAAGAAAGTTGAAATCAAGAGCTTCAAATACTGCACAAAGGTCAAGTAAGATGGAAACTAATAATTGTCCACTGAATCTGTCCAAAACATCACCAGTGACCTTGATAAGGATTATTTTGGTGGAGTAATGAAAAAATAATTGGAATGGTTCAATACCGATTAGAAGGTAAGCAATTGGAAATAGTCAATATACTCCAGTCTGTCTAGAAGTGCTGCTATGAAGGGGAACAGTTGATCTAATGAGCTTTGGAGTTTTGCCAAGAAACTAGGAAAAAGATGTTCATGGGTTGCAGTTATTACAGTTGTTTTAGAATGAAAAATGTATACTGCCTTATTCTGTTCAGGCTGCTATAGGAAAATACCGAAAATACCCCAAACTGGGTAGATTGTAAATAACAGAAATTTATTTCTCATAGTTTGGGGGGCTTGGAAGTCCAAAGTCAAGATGCTGGCAGATTGGGTGCCTGTCGCCTGTTTTTGTTTCATAGACGATGCCTTCTCACTGTGTCCTCACATGGTGGAAGGGCACAAACAAGCTCCCTCAAGTCTCTTTATAAGGGCACTAAGCTCTTCATTAGGAATTAACCTTCATGACATAATCGCCTCCCAAAGGCCCCATTAATGCAGGACAAGTGAGTTCCCAAATTGGGGCTTAGCCTGAGAGAGTTTTCAGCTCTGTCCTGGAGAGAATTCAAGAGGGAGTTGGTGGTGTTAGACAGCAATCTTTTATTGAATAGTACTGCTCCTTGTAGAGCAGGGCTAACTCATAGGGAGTGCACCTGGAGTTAGCAACGTATGGGAGCTTGGCAACTATATTTATACTCATGTGAACACACTTTCAATTATATGCAAATTAAGGGATGAGTCAATGCAAATTGAGGGGTGGGTTATTTAGGACTTTCTAGGAAATGTGTAACAAATTCCAGGTTGCTGCCATGGGAATGGGTGGCAACTTCCTGGTGGTTGCCACAGCTTTTGTAAACTGTCATGGAATGTTGACAGTGTCTTATGCTAATGAGCAATGAAGGGAGCTAGAGATTGCTTTTGTCACCATGTGCTGGTTCTTGCAGATCTCTTTGCTTTATTTTGTCTGGATCAGATTGTTTTGGTCAGCAGGGTTGTGACCAGAAAGCAAGTCCTACCAGTCTCTTACCATCTCTTAATATCATCATATTGGGAGTAGGCTTTAATATATGAATTTATGGAGGACACAAACATTCAAACCATAACATATAGTATGTTTTCATTGTGACAGAAATGATCTAGTAGAGTGACAAAAACTGATGACCAATTTAATGGAGGAATAAGTGAAGAAAAAATATCTGAGGTAAATGATAAGGGATAGAATTCGGTGCATGAATAGTGTGACTTTGGCTGAGGGATGGGAAGAGATAGTATATTTCTTTTAGTAAAAGAAAAGGCAAGATATACCAGTATAAACAAGATTACCTGCAGCAAGATGTAGATGTTCTTTTAAGATTACTTCAATAATCTTGTTGAATTAATAAGCTAGGTTGTTATCTGAGAGTGAGAATACTGGTGGGATACAAGATTTGAACAGAGTGGATAAGATATGAAACAGTATTCTTAGGAAATAAGGAGTACAAATGGATTATGAAAATGTCATGGAAGTATTGGGTAGCATTGGGGGTTCACCTCAGTTTTGTGAGTTAGAATCTGAAACAGGACAAGTCAGCTTGGCTGTATTTTCTCCAGCTGTATCTTTTACTCTGTTGTTCATCTGTAGTAAGCATTGAGTTTGATTTACCCAGCTTTGGAGTTTTGCCCAGAGGAAGGGACAAAGAATAAAAAGAATTACATGTGTATGCAAAAGAGTGATTATAATAGTTAATCATGGATCTGATTCTGTGTAAGAAAAGAAATGAGGACATAACATGGATGAAGTAAAAAGCTAATAAGGTCAATATACTGAAGTTCTGAGTTGTATTAGAAAGTAATTGGAATTGGGGTGCTAGAAAAACTAAGATGGAAAGATGGAATTGGCTGACAAAAACAGGAATATTTGAAATTAAAATTGTTTATGGGTTGTCCTTATTGCATACTACAAGACTTGGAATACATCAGAATATATGGCTGAGGTAAGTGAAGAGGAAAGAATCACTAGAAGTGAGCAGCTCAAGAAAATACTGATAATTTTGCCATCCTGTTCCTAGCAGATTAGAGAAAATGATGCCATTTCTCTAAACTGGGCATTTCTCTCTAATGCATATCTTGTATTCTGAGTAACATAGACCTGCAGGCAGAAAGATTAGTATCAATTTACTAAAGTCTGATATTGAATTTATAGTATACATTGAATTGAAATTAGTAAGTTGAGAATGAGAATAATGGTGAAAAAAATTCTTGAATCAGGTGCTATTATCATCAGTTAATGAGGGGAAGTGGCTCTCAGGAGTGGAGATGACTGGAGGCACGATAACATGAAAATCTAATAGACATTTTATGGAAGATCAAGGAAAAGAATCTGGAAGGAACAATGAGTCAAGGTGAACCTACTACATCTTTTTTTTTTTTTTTATACTTTAAGTTCTAGGGTACATGTGCATAACGTGCAGGTTTGTTACATATGTATACTTGTGCCATGTTGGTGTGCTGCACCCATCCACATCTTTAGGAATCTGTGGAATGCCACCACCAGATCAGCGAAAGCTAGCTTCCAATAACAGCAAAAGTAAGGGATCATTTGTAGAATATGCAGAGTCACATGGAAAAAAAGAGTCTGGGAGAGGAGAGACACTGAAGTAAATGGAAATGGAGGGCATGATGAGTTATTCTCTTGAAAAATTTATATTTTAGTTTACTTCCTGAAACAGTTCTCAGGTAGTCTGTAATGTAAGTCAGTGAGTATAATTGGCAGTAACCAAAATTGCTAATATCAGGAACATGGGGTACTCTGTGCCCTCTTCCAATTTTGCAAAGACGGAATGCTGAGACTGGTGAAATAGCCTTGTTGGAGCATACAGATTTAAAGATAATATAATGTGCTACTTATTTCTCAAAACACACCAGATCCCACAGGGTTTTGCAATGACATTTAAGTACATTAGCAGAATGTACTTAAATGAACATTTAACAGAATGGTGAGATCTGTTTTTTAATTTTACAAGATAACTCTGAGTTGTTAGATCAAAGATTCTTCTTTTACGGAAAACGGCAGACTTTGGCAAAAAGGATGTTTGAGAAATTCTCTTAGTAAAATTCATATTTTCTCATTACTGTACTCTGAGGTACAACTAAATATTTAGTAGCAGTGGTAGGAAGAATATAGGTGATCTTGGAGAGCAGTAGAGACAATGAGAATTCATTCTTTTAGGAAAAAATGATTTGGATTTATACCAATCAGTTTCTGCAGCAGTATCAACACTAAAATAAAAGTAAATTCATTATTTTAAAACCTAACATGGGAATTTAAAAAGATATTACTAGGAATAATGTCTGACAGCTGTCTTCACAGTCTAGTTCTTTGAGCTGAATGAAAAACAAATCTAAAAACATGTCCAATATTTTGTACCAATCTGTGGAAAGATTGTCTAACATTGGATAGATCATTACAGATGAGGTGCAGACTGTCAATCATCTGGATTTGTTGTTCCTAAAAATATATAAGCCTATTATTCAAGAGGCAGGATTTCCATTTCCGTTACTATCTTTCTGCCTGCAGGTCTGTGTTACTCAGAACACAAGATATGCATTAGAGAGCAATGCCCACTTTAGAGAAATAGCATCATCTTCTCTAACATGCTAGGAACAGGATGGCAAAACTATCGGTATACTAAAGACAGAGTTTAAAAGGAAGTTTTACAAGTTTTATTTTTATTATCCACATTAAAACATGTGCTGGTTCTTGCAGATCTCTTTGCTTTATTTTGTCTGGATCAGATTCTGTTTTGGTCAGCAGCATTGTGGCCAGAAATTCCTAAATTATTTTCCTAAATGTAATTATGTATTCATTTGTTTATTCATTCATAAATATTCATTAGCACCTATTCTGTGCCACACATTGTGCTTGGCACTAGAAATATAACAGTGAACATAATATTAATAGTTGCAATTAATTTAAAGAGATAGCTACAATGAACAGACATAATCAATCAATAAATAATCTATAATTCTAATTAATATAGAGACAAGTACCCATCCTCTCAGTAAGGGCATAAGGACGCTTATTTGTTTACTTATCAATATTTTTTGAAAAATAAATTTTATTGTGTGTACGTCAGGTATACAATGTTATTGGATACATATAGATAGCAAAAAAATTACTAGAGTGAAACAAATTAACATATTCATCACCTCACATACCCACTTTCTGTGTGTTTTATGGCAAGAGCAACTAAAATCCATCCATTTAGCTTGAATCCTATATATACCATTTTTACCTATAGTTCTCATATTGTACATTAGATCCCTAGACTTGTTCCTACTACATAACTGTTACTTTGTAGCTTCTGAAATACATGCCCAGTATATCCATCCATTGTTGAAAGTGGAGTACTGGTTTTCTACTATTGTTACAGTGCTATCTCTTTTTCTCTTTATGTCAATTAATATTTGTTTTATGTATTTATGTGTTCCAGTATTGGATGCATATAATTTGACAATGGTTTTGTCCTTTGGATTAACTGATTCCTGTATCATTAAATAATTACCATTTTTGTCTTTTGTGACAGTCTTTGACTTGAAGTCTATTTTATCAGATATTAGTATAGCCACCCCTTCTCTCTTTCAGTTACCATGTGCATGGAATATCTTCTTCCATCCTTTCACTTTCAGCCTCTGTGTGTCTTTAATAGTTAAGTGGGTCTTTTGTAGGAAGCATATAGTTGGATCTAAATTTTTATTCATTCGACCACTCTGTGTCTTTTGACTGGATAACTTAATCAATTTAAATTCAAGCTTGCTATTGATATTGCATATTGACTTACTAGTACATTTGTTATATGTTGTCTGGTTGTTTTTTAGTTCCTTTGTTCCTTTCTTCTCTTGTTGCCTACCTTTTGTGATTTAATAATTTTCTCTAATGCTAATCTTTGGTTCCTTTCTATAAAAAAAAATCAGTCTTATATCTTCTGCAGTTTTTTTGTTTCGTGGTTATCATGAGATTTATATAAAGCATTTTATAGTTATATTTTACTATTTTAAGCAGATTAGATATTTTTTTGTTACACACACTCTAGACTTTTATTCTCCTACAGTCACAATTTATGTTTTTGATACAATTTATGTATTTCTAGAGTATTCCTTAATAATGTACTGTAGCTTTAGTTATTTTTTGATCATTTTGACTTTTAACCCTCATGCTAGATATATGTATGATTTACACACCTTCATTATAATATTAAGTATTCTGGATTTGAGTATGCATTTACTGCTACCAGTGAGTTTTATACCTTCATATGCATTCATGATATTAATTGCTATCCTTTTGTTTATGCTTTCAGAACGCTTTTGTCATTTTTTTTTAATCTTTGTTAAGAACTTCTAATAATATTGTTTTCTCTCTTTTTTTTATTATACTTTAAGTTCTAGGGTACATGTGCATAACATGCAGGTTTGTTACATATGTATA
>NW_022310225.1:0-3086 GCF_002776525.5 Piliocolobus tephrosceles
AAAAAACTAGCCGGGCGAGGTGGCGGGCGCCTGTAGTGCCAGCTACTGTGGGGGCTGAGGCAGGAGAATGGCGTGAACCCCGGAGGCGGAGCTTGCAGTGAGCTGAGATCCGGCCACTCCACTCCAGCGTGGGCAACAGAGCAAGACTCTGTCTCAAAAAAAAAAAAAGAAAAGAAACAAGAAAAAGAGAATATTCAAAAGAACATCAGTGACAATATAGGAAAGGGGCCACCTCCAGGCCTATGAACACATGACTGTGGAAAGCCTCGTGCTAAACCATCCATAAATGACCTGCTTCTGGGTCTGGGTTTTAAAAGAAAAAAATCAGGCTGTCTTTGGAGTTGGGCAGGTTCTGGGGAGCAACTGGGGATGCCAGAGTATGTGGGTTGATTCCAGGGGAGGAAAAGGTAGAGAAGAAGCACACCTCAGAGATACTGCAGATAGAGTTCCTTAAGTTCAAGGTGACATTCTTCTCCCTGAAGCCCAAGTAGGAAAAAGAGCTGTGTCTCGCCCTATCTATTCCCATCCCAAGCCCCTCACACAGAGGGCAGCATACAGCAGGGCCTGAGAAGAATTGGTTGGATGAATGCTCAAGTGCTGCACCTGCTTCCTTCAGACTGAAGGGGACTTGAGTAAAATTAAGCCTTATGTCCTAAAGACATTAAAAGACTCCTAAAGGCCTTGCTTCTATCAGGGAGTAATTAAGACATAAAGAAAAATACAGATAGTCTCAACTACAAGTACATTTCCCATTTACAAAACTTCAAGTAATAGTTGGATTTGTTTTTACTTTTAGCATTCTAAGGCTTTTTAGGAAAAAACAGACAAACAAAAAAACCCTTTTGACTGAAGAACTATCTTCCCTTCAGTAGGGTTTAACGATTTAAATAAATTCTATTTTCTTTCTTTTTTTATTTTGAGACGGAATCTCGCTCTATCGCCAGGCTGGAGTGCAGTGGCACGATCTTGGCTCAGTGCAACCTCCACCTCCTGGGTTCAAGTGATTCTCCTGCCTCAGCCCTTCTGAGTAGCTGGGACTACAGGCACCCATCACCACACCCAGCTAATTGTATTTTTAGTAGAGACAGGGTTTCACCATGTTGGCCAGGATGGTCTCGATCTCTTGAACTCATGATCCACCACCTCGGCCTCCCAAAGTGCTGGGATTACAGGTGTGAGCCACCGTGACCGGCCAATTTTCCTTTTTAGTTAGGGGATAAAAGATCTCCAAATGACATAACCAGGGATTTTGTGGAAGTGATCACAGCTTGCCTGAAGGCCTTAAATTCCTGCACAGTGAGTCCCAGTCCGTAGGCTGTGACATTAGCTGACCAGCACCTATCTGCGCCACAGGTTGAGATTATTTATATATTTCAACGTCAGGTTTTATGGAGTCTGATACTGCAATCCAATAACACGTTTTAAACAAACACTAAAATGTATACATGTCCAATCATTTTGTTAGCTTTTTTCCAAAAAGGAATATTATTTTTAAAAAATTAATTTAGCATTTCAACTTTTTAAAATTAAATTAGTTAAGATTAAACCATTATTTCCTCCATCCACTGGCCCAGGCTGGGCTTGGTGAGCATAGCAGCAGGTGTCTATTTCCATGGCATCTGTAGTGCCCGGTGTCAGTCCATACAAGTCCTTGAACTCTAAATATCTGTTCTCCAGTGTCTGACCTGTCAAATGCAGGACATGGATTGACTCCCATAGCCCCTTCCAGCTCTGACCCCCATGACCTATAACCAGGGCTGTCCAGTGAATCAGAATGTGGAGGCATCAAGAATCTTCCCAAAGCACAAAAGGCAACAACTACAACATTTAAAGTAATGGGAATAGGAAGAGGGAAGTCACCCCACATTCTTCATGATCCTGAATTCTTTAAGCACCAAAACTCTCATCAAACGCAAAGGTTCGGTTCCTCTTCCATTTGAGTACATTTGTATTATCAGATGCTTAAAGGAAAAAGAATATAGAAAAAAAAACCCCAGTTATGTATTTCCCTGAAGACACAAATAGTTCACCCTTCTCTGGATAGTGCATAGAATTGGGTGGGACAGGCGCGGTGGCTCATGCCTGTAATCCCAGCACTTTGGGAGGCTGAGGCAGGCAGATGATGAGCTCAGGAGATCGAGACCATCCTGGCCAACATGGTGAAACCCCATCTGTACTAAAATACAAAAAACTTAGCCAGGCATGGTGGCGCATGCCTGTAATCCCAGCTACTCAGGAGGCTGAGGCAGGAGAATCGCTTGAACCCGAGAGGTGGAGGCTGCAGTGAGCCGAGACTGCACCACTGCACTCCAGCCTGGTGACAGAGCAAGACTCCCTTTCAAAAAAAAAAAAAAAAAAAAAATTATTTGGGTGGTCAGCCTGAACCCATTTGTCAATTTAAAATCATAAGATGTTTTTCAATGTCATATCATAAATTATTATTTTGAGCCTAAATGTCTCCTAACCAACAGATTTACATTTTCATGATTTTACCATTCTGTTTTTGTCTATGAACCCTGCTTTTGTGTTAAAATATGTATTGCTACTTGTATAATTTATAGCTATGCTTTAATTAAAGATGACGTATTCCTACATAAATTCTTCCCTTTGTCAATAGGGTAAAAAGGACACTGGAAAAAAACTCTTATGGGCTGAGTGGCCAAAACCTGCCCCCCATTCTACTGTATGTAAAAAGGTTTTATAAAACAACAAGTCAGGGAACCACTCAGGGAACAGCAGGGAGAATGTAGGACAATCCTGAGCACCAGGCTTCAGGCAATCAGGCACCTGCACCCTAGGAACTGGAACCTAGGTGGGGCATTTCAGGTGGGGTCGCAGTAGGGAAAGAGAACTGAAGAGGTAATGATACCATGTCCCTTTATGGGGAAGGCATTTTCCCACTTGATTCTTTCACCGAGTGCACACCTCCATGCAGGAGTCTCCCGCGTAATCCTCCACCTTGTGTGGACCCAAGACTTTGTTTCTATTCCCATGGACCCACCAGTGCAGCCGTGGTCCACCGCTGGGCACTGCTAACTTTGATGCCTGCTTATATCTCCATATACCGGTTTTTTTTTTTTTTTTTT
>NW_022310229.1:0-5864 GCF_002776525.5 Piliocolobus tephrosceles
CCTGGGCCTCCCAAAGTACTGGGATTATAGGCATGAGCCACCATGCCCAGTGAGATTTTATTCTTTTCTTTTCTTTTCTTTTTGAGACGGAGTCTTGCTCTGTCGCCAGGCTGGAGTGCAGTGATGCGATCTCGGCTCACTGCAACCTCCGCCTCCTGTGTTCAAGAGACAGTCCTGCCTCAGCTCCCAAGTAGCTAGGACTATAGGTGCGCACCACCACACCCAGCTAATTTTTGTATTTTTAGTAGAGTCAGGGTTTCACCATGTTGGCCATTATGGTCTCTAACTCCTGACCTTGTGATCAACCCACCTCAGCCTCCCAAAGTGCTGGGATTACAGGTGTAAGCCACTGCTCCTGGCCTTTATTGCTTATTTTCTTTTTTTTTTCTGAATGTGTATCACCATTTATTGTAGTTTGGGTTAGGAATTGAACAGAGGACATTGTGGAGGGGAAAAAAGGAAAAAAAAAAAAGAAAGTATGTTTTTTATAGAGTTAATTTCTTCAGAACACTTTATGGTTTCAAATCCTTTTTTACCCCAAAGGAAATTCAAGAATTCAAGTATGTTAAGTAGGGAGCGGTAATACAAAAAGTCTGATACTTGTGTGCGCGTGTGGCTGTGTTTGTCTGTGTGTTGAAACCGGCAGACATACTCCCACATTCTTGCACCCTCTTTTGCTTTGGTAAGGCCAGACACATCATACAAATGACCCTGCCTCAAACTCACACACCCAAGGGTTGAGGAATTGATTTACCCCCAGAGGATAACTGTGAAGGTTTCGAACTGTCACATAGCATTAAAAACAAACAAACAAAAAAAAACCCAACCCTCATCTTCCCAAAATACGATAAGTCACGTAAATCCTGATATACTTACACCCCTAGATTTTGCTGCAGTTGCTCCTCAGGTGCCTAATAGAGGCTTATTACAAGGACCAGAGCAGCAAGATTTTCTTTATTTTGTTTAGAATAAAAAAATCTTAAAGGGACATTTCAAAAGAAAAAAAACTGAAATTCAAATTCTGAAAATATCTTGCCTTTTTTATTAATCATGTCATCTAACACCAATTAAAAAAACAAATATGTGAATATGATATAAAAATACGATCCCAGGATTAACACTTGGTAGCAGGCACAGTTATCTCACAGAATATATGTTTGGTGGGCCAGGGAGAGGAGTTTATTTTTGTTTTTGCTTCTCTTAAAAAAATCCACAGCAGTGCAAGTAGGGTCAGGAAGGGGGAGACGGGAGAAAAGATTCTTTAGCAGCAAAATGTCCAAGGTTCTCTAATCACAATCAAATCAACGGATATTGGATTAAAAAAAAAATTCATGAAGGGATGCTGCCCAGACCCATTAGCCATCACTAAAAGACTTCCGTTGCCCCAAACTATGACATACGAAGGACGTGCTTTATTACACAAGCAACCATAAAACCTGTCCTTTAAGCTTTTGAGCGTGTTTGTCACTTAAATATATGTACAGGAACCGGGCTCCTCTTCTCATCCATGTCCTCTCAGGTCTCGGCATTCGCTCGCTCTGGGTGGCCTGGGGTGGTTTGCCACATTTGGCCTCCAACACGTGAACGGCAGCTTTGCTGCGGCCGCTGCTTCTGCTTGCCTCGTTGGCCTTGGCTGTATCTAGCAGAGGGTGGGCGGCGGAACGGTTTAGTGATCGCTGTTCTGTTTCTCTCTCATCCATGCCTGAATCTGCTCTTTCAGTTCTGGCACTGGTTCCAGCATGCTCTCTGTCAGCGTCTGCCGGTTGAAGGGGTCCGTGGGGGAGTTGAGCAGGTGCCGCAGGATAATGGAGCGGTCCATGATGGTGCCGGAGGGCAGCCGCATGGGGTCCGTCATGAGGGTGTCCATCAGGGGGTCTCTGAACTCATCAGGAGCGTCACTGTAGTCAATTTCTGCGCGTGCGTTCTTGGCCACTATCTCCTCCACTTTCTCGGCGAGCAGCTTAAATTTTTCTATCGCTATTGTGGATTTGATCCCTGCCTTCCGCATCTTGGAAATTACTTCTTCAAACAACTCCTTACTGTAGGATCTCTGGTCGTCAGCAATGGCTTTCGCGAACCGGGCACAGTCCAGCTGTAAGTAAATATCCGTCAGTTGGTCCAACAGCTTCTTTGGTTCAAAGCCGTACTTCTCAGGGTTTTCAACTTTCAGGTCACGGCACTTGGGGCCACAGAGTTGCTGAAGATTAAAGTTCAGCATTGCCGCCAATCGGGGTCCAAGTTCCGGTGGCCAGGGCGAGTTAAGAGCGGGACACGCGCTCATCCTGAGCAAGCTGAGACTGACGGGCCTGCTGCTGATCCCGGGGCAACTGGTCCCACTGTTCTTTGTTCTTCATCTCTTCCTGCACTTCATGGATTCGCTTCAGAGACTCCAGACTTTCATCAAGCAAAAACGTCGTGTCGTTTATCAACATGTTTATATAGCGAACAAACTGCTTCCCGGAGTTGAACTCCTCCATAAAGGTGCCATGGTGAGCTATGTTTTGCCAAAGGCTTTTAAAAATGGTGCTAATGTGATAGCGAATTGTGAACTTGTCATAAAACTCGCTGGTGGCTCCGGTATGCTCAACATCTGTATAAAACTTCATCAGGGAAGGTACCAACAACTTGGTGGAGAGAGGATGGTTCTCAATCATTTCAAAAAACTTCTGGGTTCGCGGCTGAACAGCAGGGTTGGTCATAAACATGACTTCTACCAGTTTGGCCACCAAATATGGGTTTCGGATGTAGTTCTGGTTGCACAACATCACAACAAGGAACATCACAATATCCTGAGTACAGGGCTCATAAAGCGCCTGGGGAGAGTATTGTACAATAAAAAATAAAAATTCTGCAACATCTTCTACATAAAACTCAGGCAATGCTGCAAATACCTTGGGGACATCTGAATTTAAAGGCAGCGTTATATCGGGATATGCGGGGTCCAGGATGCGGAGCAGCAGCTGAATGAGAAGGCCATAAAAATTCAGACATCTTCTCAGGAAGCTCTCGTCAAGTAGGCCAGCATCAGCACAGGCCTTGCACCGTACCAGTTTCTTAAGCTGAGTTTTACAGCGCTTCAGCATTTCGCGGTGTCTGGTTGCCAGTGGGGAATCTTTCCATTGGCTTTCATTATTTTTCAAATCTTCTACAGTTCTATTGAGCTCCCGGATAGCCCGGAGTCTGCGGATATAGCGACGGCAACTAGGCAGAATAGACAGGTGGTGAGCATGCAGGGTGAGAAAGAAGCACTCCGTAGGGAATTTCGGCTCAGAAAATGGAGGCTGATCGCCATAGAGTTCAGTCAGCCAGTCATTCACATCTTCCATCGTGGCATTCACACGTGTCTCATCATTTGGAAGAGTAATCCGACATCTTGGGTGAAAAATATACGTGGGATCAACTGTTTCTAACTTGATTTTTGTACTTAGCTGCTGCAGTACCCAAAGGAAATTCAGCATAAATCCATCTGTAGATACTAATCTATCATCTGTCTGCATCTGTGCTTTCTTCATATTGGCATTGACGACAGCCGCCATGTAACTGAGAGCAGCCTCACGGGTTTCGCCATTGAACAAAATACTATGCAGAATCTTAAAAAGCTCTTGCCTTCCGAGCTCTAAGTAATGCTGCAATGATTGGCTAACCACACGAGTGTTTTCCAGGGTAATGGCAGGCCCTGAGAAGTATTTTTCAACCACTTTAACATCATCTTCTGCAAAGACGGAGAAGCTAAAGAAAGCCCCCAAGTAAGAAAGTCTCTGCAGCTCCCGCCCACAGCCAGGACTTAAGGATTTCGGCAACCACAACGGCAAAGAAGCAACCAAATTGCACACAGGGTGTGTCTTTCCAAACTTGGTTTCACAGAGCTCACCTAGTGCCATGAGGGGGTATTTAAAGTAGTCACTATCGAGGGAGCACTCTTTGGCAGCAAGAGCCAGGCCTTGTAAAATGGGGATAAATATCTGCTTGAACACTTCTTCATCCTGGTGAGTGGTTCTCACCAGTTCCTGAATGAAGCCATATGGGAGATTCCTACACAGCATATACGGCACTAGGAAGGACGGCTGCTGCAAGGACCTGGGCTGTGTTAGGGAGCCTTGTAGTACTAAAGCAGTATGGGATATGCACTGTGAGCGGATGTTGCTCAGAAGCTGGCTGACTGCTGGCTGGCTGCACATCTTTGGTGCTTTTTTTTCCTCTATTCCAACTCGGTCGAAACACTCGATGAGGTAGTTCAGCATATCTGTCTCTTTGCAGGTTTCAATGGTGAAATGGTCACTGTAGGAATCCCAATTACTTGCTCCACCAGAGGCTCCCAAACTAGACAAAGAGCTGGCACCAAAGGAACCCACGTTGCAGAACATGGGGCTTGTTCCTGGATTGGAGCCAGTATTTAGCAAGAGATTTCTGTCTGGTGACCGTGCTGCTGCAGCAATTGGCTGTGATGTGGCTGTCAGACTGGCAAATGGGTTTTCATCTCTAGTCTGAGTGGACATCATTAGCACTTCCATTAAAATCTGGCCAATCAAGTCCTTAAAATCGGAGAACACTTCTTTTGGGTTCTGCTTCAATTGTGCCGAAAGAGAAGAAAGAAAGATGACATCTCTGTCCCGGTCCTTCCAAGAGACACGGAAGATCTTACAGACCAGCTGTAAGGCCTGCTCTTCAGACACTTCAGGGCCCGAGGAAGGCTCCTTATCACTGAGGCTCCGTTTTTCTCTTCGATCATTTTCATCAACCTCCATGTTTTCAATTCCTGAATCCACATCCACCTGGGACATGCTTTTCTCACATGAGACACCATCAATATCCATGCTCTGGGAACGTGAGAGAGACTGAGATTGCGTTTCAAGGCTATTAGAGGGCGAGCTGCTGAGAGAACTGACTCCTTCACTGCTCTGGCTTCGATGGGCTACTCCTGATGCACCTATTGGGGAGGTAGCTGGGGTCATGTTGTGGACATTGAGACCAAGACTCTGAGAGGGTCCTGGGGCTGATGCCGCTATGGGAGGCCCCGGAGGGTTCTCCCTCTGGGGAGAGGTTAGTGGGGTGGTTGGCTGAGAGGTCTGTCCACCAGCAAGTCGTGCAAGGCGCCTCCGTCGAATCTCATCAGCGCTCAGCTCCTCCATCGCTTTCCTCTTAATGGTGAAAGGCGTTAGGGAGAGATCCTTCTGTTCTCGAGACCACGGCGGGAGGAAGGAGAGTAGAAGGTGTCTATCAGGCTGTCTCGTCCCCCGAATGGGGGAGGTTTCAGAATTGCATAGTCAGAGGTTAAAAAATAAGAACACAAGAGGCACTGAACTGCCTTGGCTTCGGTCACTCCAATCGCCCCAGAGACTACTACAGCCGCTTGTTCCCTGAGCAGCCTCCTCTGGCCGCCACTGCTGCTGCTACAGGGTTATCTTAAGGCGCCACTTACTACCCTCTGCTTCCCAGGTTACCCAGACTAGGCAGCGCGGTCTCCAGCTCGTCTCGTGCCCCGAGCCTGCTGTGTCTTCGTGATAGTGGCGCGGTAGCTGCGTTCCTACAGCAGATCCTGCTCTCCTTCCTACCCTTTGCCCCTGGCGGGAACTGGTCCACTGCAGAGTGGATACCCCGAGGTAAGGCGACCCCACAGCCGTCCTGGCAGAGCCCAGCAATGTAAGGGAAGCCCCTCCCCTCCCAAAGCAGGCCGGCCACGCCCCGCCTCCACGCCGGAGCCCGGGTAGGGGGGAGGGGGAGGATGGGACCCGCGTAGCTCTCGCTGGAAGAGTAAATCCTCCTACCCCTCCACCCCTACTTTTTTTTTTGAGATGGAGTCTCGCTCAGTCACCCAAGCTCGAGGCGGTGGTGGCATCTTGGCCCGTTGCAACCTCCGCCTCCTG
>NW_022310230.1:0-4576 GCF_002776525.5 Piliocolobus tephrosceles
TGCATCTCTCAACTTTGATATAATAGCTTACCAGTTCCAGGAGGTTTTTTGTTGTTGTAGTTTTGTTGTTGTTGTTTGTTTGTTTTTGGAGACAGACCCTGTCTCACTCTGTTGCCCAGGCTGGAATGCAGTTGGTGGATTCATTGATTTTTCTCTACTGACTTTCTATTTTAATTTCATTTATTTCTGCTCTAATTTATATTACTTATTTTATTCTGCTTAATTTGTATTTAATTATTTAATTTGTTCTTCTTTTTCTAGTTTCCTAAAGTTAAAGCTTAGATAATTGATTTTAGATTGTTTTGTTTATGATATATGCAGTAAATGCTATAATTTCCCTCTAAATACAGTTTTTACTGTATCTGAAAATTTTTGATAAGTTGTATTTTCATTTTTATTTAGTTTAAGATATATTAAATTTTCAATTGAGATTTTTCTTTAACCCATGTGTTATTTAGAGGTATGTTGTATAAGCTCCATGTATGTTGGGCTTTTCTGCCTTTCTGCTATTAATTTCTAGTTTAATTCCACTCTGGTTTAAGAGCAGACATTGTGTGATTTCTACTATTTTAAATTTGTTAGGTTTACTTTATGGCCCCAAGTGTGGGCTATGTTGTTGAATGTTCCCTGTAAGCTTGAGAAGAGTGTATATTCTGCTCTTGTTGGATGAAATAGTCTGTATATTGTAGTCAAATGTATCTTGTTGATTGACGGTGTTGCTGAGCTCATGTCTCAGTCTTTTCAGACTACTATAACAAAAAGTCACAGACTGGGTGGCTTATAAGCAACAAAAATTTATTTCCCACAAATATGGAGGCTGCAAATTCCAAGTAACCATCTCTGGCAAATTCAGTGAGGGTATACTTTCTGGCTTGCAGATCACATATTCTTGCAATGGCCTCGTAAGGTGGAAGGAGCAAAGTTTCTATTTATAAAGTCCTTTTAATAAGGCCACTAATCCCATTAGGTTTATAGACTGTGCCTTCTCTCAACATCTTTACATGACTTAAACACCTCCCAAAGGCCCACCTCCAAATATCATCACCTTGGGTATTAAGATTTTAACATTTGAATTTGGGGGGTTAGGGAAGAACAAACATTCAAACCATAGCAGTTTAACTATATCTTTACTGATTTTCTCCTTGCTGGATCTGTACATTTCTAATAGAGGGGTGTTGAAACCTTCAACTAAAATAGTGAATTCATCTATTTCTTTGTGCAGTTCCATCAGTTTTTGCCTCATGAATATTGATGCTGCATTGGTAGAATGATATGTTGTTACAAGAACTGCTATTTCTTGTTGGATAATAGACCCTTTTATCTTTATGTAATGCCCCTCTTTGTTTGTGATAACTATTTTTTCTTTTTTTTTTTTTTTGGCCTGCTCTGGTCTGAAAGTAATACAGCTAGCTACTCTTGATTTGATTAGTACTAGCATTGTATATCTTTCTACATTCAATTAATTTTAATCTATATGTGTCTTTATATTTAAAATGGGTTTGTTGTAGACAACCTAGAGTTGCATATTATTTTTTTATCCATTCTGACATTCCCTGTCTATTAATTGGTACATTTAGAATATTGTTGTTTAAAGTGACTGCTGCTGCAGTTGAATTAATATCTATCATTACTGTTTTCTTTTTTAAGTAAAATATCAAAGACTTGATTTAACTCTTTGGAAACTATTAAGATATTATAAAAAAGAATTTGAGAAAAATGTCTTCTGTTATTTTTAATATCGCTGGCATTCTCATTATGTGTAGGTTACATCTTTTGTAGTCGTGCCACAGTTCTTTGATGTTCTATTCTATTTTAGTCTTTCTTTATCCTTTGGTTTTCAGTTTTGGTAGTTTCGATTGATTTATCTTCAAGCTCAGTGTTTCTTTCTTCAGCCATGTGGATTCTGCTAATAAGTTCAGCAAACACATTCTTCATTTCTGATTACATTATTTTTTATCTCCAGCATCTCTTCTTGATACTTTCTTAGGATTTTCATCTCTCTGCTTACATTTCCCATCTGTTTTTGCATGCTGCCTGCATTATCTGTTAGAGCCTTTACCATGTTAATCGCAGTTGTTTTAAATTCCCGTTCTGGTAATTTCAAGATCTCTGCCATGTGTCTGTCTCTTCAAACTGTGTTTTTGTTTGTTTTGTTTTGATTTCTTTCTTTTATGCCATTTAGAGTATGTTTGTGTGTGTATATGTGTGTGTGTGTGTGTGTGTGTGTGTGTGTATCTCTTAAATAGATGATAGATAGATAGATACATAGATAGATACATAGATAAGATAGACAGCTGAACAGGATGTACTATGTAAAATGAGTTACTCTAAATAGGTCTTTAGTAATGTGGTTTTAAGATGTGGGAGGAGAGAAATTAGTCTATCATCCTGTGATAAGGCCTCTGTCTTTTAGTGAGCCTATTCCTCATTACTGTGAATATTTACATGTGTTTTGCGGTTTTTCTCTCCTTCTTTAGGTAGAATAGGATAGCTAGACTGAGCTGGAGTTTGATATTTGCTTTTACTCACATGGAAAGCTAGAGGCTAGAGTTAGATCTGTCCTTTCTCCTAGAGAAAGTTTGACTCTGATAAGATTCAGCAGGTTAGACTCAGGTTAACTAGTTCCTCCTGAGGGCACACCTGTTTAAGAAGAACAGCGTGCTCTGGCGTAATTAAAAAAGATTCCTTTCCACACTCCCTGCTGGGAGCACAAGGGCGTTTTCCCCTCATGTCTAATGTGAGGACTCAGTCAAGTTTCCTGAGGTAAAACTGATGAAAGCCCCCCTGCCCCCATGACTGAGTCCTTCTGCAGTTTTTAACTCTCATTGTTGTTCACACTGAGCCTAGAGCAATTGGTCAAATACAGTTCCAGTTTCCTTACCCTGGCACTGGTTCCATGGAGGTTTCTGTACAGGTAGGTTGTAATTTTATGCATCTGCCTGTCTGTCACTTCAATTCTGGGAACAGTGTTTTGTCCTGTGATGTCACTTCTTTTCAAATCTAAAAAGAGTTGTTTTTTTCAGTTTGTTTAGCTCCTTACTTGTTAGAACAGAGTGGAGATTTCCAAGCTCCTTACCTGCAGAACAGGAAAAATGCTCTGTCATGTACTTTTTATATTTCTGTCTCCAAAGATGAAATATTTCATTTTGAGGGTTTCGTTTGTGTGTGTGTGTGTTTTAAAGAAATCAATCTAAATATTGAGGAGCTTTCCTAAGGTATATCATTGTTTCTTCCAATGATAGATTAATGAGATATTTGAGGAACTTAGGAGAATGTTACTCACCTAATGATGTTTGCTGCATTTTATGTTTGAGAATGTGCTTTAGGCTATTATGAATATCAATACTGCTTCCCATGTTACTGAGATTAATAGTTATCTTTTCCCACGTTGGCCATAGATATGATTCCTGAGGCTTTTCCCCACTCTTAATGTTAGGGACTCAAACACTCAACTTTTTGTTTTTGTGATGGCCTTATGCAGACTTTAGAACCTCCAGGGAATGGAGATTGAAACAGACATAATAGACACAATACTTTAGGATCTACCAAGAGTGTGTTATAATTCAGAGCAAAAAAGAAATGCAAAAAAGTTTCATTCATAGAATTGTTCATTATCACTCTCCTTGATATTTCTTAAGTTCAGCTCCTCATGGCCACAATGATTCAATGGAAGAGCCTCAGGAAAATTTGAAAGTGTGGTTTAAAATATTGTGATTGCCTTGTCTGTGTGGACAACAATTTGATGACCTAAACGTGAAATAAATGAGACGATGGCATTTCCATTGTTAGTCTCTCGCTGCTTCATCTATTTCAAAGCAGTATACACATATCAACCCATTTCAGACTTAACTCAATATGAGGCTTTCAAACTTGAGCCATAAATCATTTTGAAAAAGAAATCAAAGAAGGAAACAAATATTTTTAGATAGGAAGCAGGTTTCCAAAATTTAATTTTGCAAGAATCTTATTTAGAAATATGAGATATAGGCTGGGTGCGGTGGCTCATACCTGTAATCCCAGCACTTTGGGAGGCCAAGGCCAAACACCTGTGGTCAGGAGTTTGCAAGCAGCCTGGCCAACATGGTGAAACCCCGTCTCTACTAAAAATATAAGAATTGGCAGGGTGCGGTGGCTGGCGCCTATAATCCCTGCTACTCAGGAGGCTGAGGCAAGAGAATTGCTTGAACCTGGAAGGCAGAAGTTGCAGTGAGCTGAGATTGCGTCACTGCACTCCAGCCTGGGCAACAGAGCGAGACTCCATCTCAAAAAAAAAAAAGAGATAAAATATATGCCATGAAACAGCTGCTAGAAACACAAGGTTATGTGCAGGCAAGTATGAGAAAAATGGATCAAAGAAGTATATTTTGATGTCTGCAATGTGAAAGAGAACACTTAAATAATATAATTTGAAAGATTCTAGAGAAACTTCCTGTATCCCAATGTATGTTACCATGCCAGTATGCTACAGTGCAAAAATACTTTGCATGTAAGGGTTAATGGTTCACAGATGCTTACACAGTTATTTCTCCACTATATATTTCTCTTCAATATATACTGAAGTATAGCATGTATATAT
>NW_022310230.1:4676-10268 GCF_002776525.5 Piliocolobus tephrosceles
TATTTATATATATATTTATATATTTATATATATATTTATATATATATATTTATATATTTATATATATATATTTATATATATATTTATATATATATTTATATATATATATTTATATATATATATTTATATATATATATATTTATATATATAGACAAAAGACCCCATAACTGAGTTCTCTTGCAGTTTTTAACTCTCATCACTGTTCTTATTCAAGTGTATATATACATGGTATATGTCAATAAACTATATATATATAATATACATATATAGAGAGCATATATTTATATGGCATACTTCAACGGTGTATGTGTACATATGATATATATGAAACATATATTGTGTTTATATGGATCCTCTAATATATATGGTCGAAATAACTAAGAGTATGTGAACCATTAACCCTTGCATGCAAAGTATTTTTAGATCAACGAAATTCCATAAAATGGGAAATTACATGAGGAAGAAATTTTATAAAAGTATTATAGTCAATAACTACAGTCAAAATATCGATATCTTTGGGATGAGATCAAGGAGGGGTGAAAGCAAAATGGGTAAGTGAGAGATATCAGACAAATTTTACAAAATACAGCTTTGGCTATAAGTATTAAGATAATTTTGCTATTAGTTTTTAGCCAATCAGATTCTAAAACCAAGGGCTAATTAATTATATCAGAGAAATCTGGAGAGCTTTGGCAGCAAAGTCTCTTTGTAAAAAGTAAAGAAATACACCTCTAAGCCATATGTGTTCTCTGTAGACAAGCAAAGAGAAGCAGAGGCGAAAGGAGGAGTGTAGGTAAATCTGTTCAAAATTCCTCATCTGGTCAATTTGGCTTTAAAAAATGCATAGTCACTAGACTGGTCTAGTGTATTCTTTAATGTACAGAGAGTTTCTTACTTGAAAGATTCAGTTCAAATGAATAACTGTCAGAAAAATTGTTGGTATCTAACTCATATATTTTTGTCTTTACCAGTTTAGTACAGGCTTATTTGAATTCCAATTGCCAGAAACAGGTTTCTTTTCCTTTGCCTGAGGTTTATCTCTGACTAATCACCAAGCTTCAGCAGCTTAAGGGTGGGGGTCAGTTATGCTGGAGATTAGGACCACTTGGGAGCAGTGCTTAACCAAATACAACAGGGAGTTGATAAGAAAAATACACCAATCTCCATGTCCCTTGCGTGGCATTTAGAGGCATGATCTTCACATTGGCTCCTAGTGTGTCCCTAGCAGAATTAAGCTTCACTGACACACAGCAAGTAGCTGGCTTAATAATGTGCCTTATCTAATTTCCCAAACCCTACTAAGTGATCTCTTCACCTTTCAAATAAACAACTTGTGAGAGATCTTTGTCTCAGGGTCTACCACTGGAGAACCTGAATTAAGATGAAAATCAACTAAGCAAGTTATTTGATATAATGTAAATCTATGTGGATAAATCCTTTTATTCCATAAATGCTATCACAAAATAAACAGTTCATTTGATGACTAGACGTCTGAAGGCTCTGCCTGTAGAAAGGGAGAAATTGGGAGCTTGAGTGTTTTGGTGGATATGAGGCAATAAAACTCACTGAAGTGTAGCCATTTTCAAGAAGAGTGGATGCTGACAGTGGCAGCTTGTAGTTGCGGTTACTAATATAGGCACATGCACTGAACCATAGTTCTGGACTCTACGCCATATGCACTGCACAGCTGGCTAAGCTGCTGGAGGAGCCTACCACAGAAGATGGCCTGCTGGGCTTGAGATAAAACACACCTGCTCCTGCTTGCTTGCTTCTGGGACCTTCTACGTTAAACTGTATCATCTCTTTTTCAATAGACACAGGGCTCAGCTATGGGAATACAGCAAGCACTGGGTGCCAGGAATAGAAAAAAGCCGGAATCTACAGAGGGAAGTTGATAGGACATTATTCTAGACAAAAAGAGAGTTGTATCTGCCAAGTTATATTGGTCACATAGCCACTAGCATTACCGAGACATCCATAATCCTGAAAAATAATTTTAAGAGAAAAATAAGCTCAATTCTCAGAGGACCACAGATTTACATTTGTTTCCAATGACCCATTGTTACTTACATGGCTTGCTACTTAGATCCTTCAAGCAAAATATTGGAAACTTCAATTCTTACATACGTTTATCACTTTTGTCCTTAATTAAGTGTCCTTAAGCAATATTTCCACATATGTAGCATTAAAATAGCCAGTCAACAGTACATTTTTTTCTGATTCACATTCTTCTTTTTTCTTATGAGCTTTGTTGTCTCAAGCAGCCTGAGCTATTGAGAACTCCTGACTTCTCAAGAATCAGAACTCACACTCAAGAAAGCTAAATGGTTCATGGTTCTTGAATAAATATGTGAGTTTTTCCCAAAGCAAAAGAAGGTACTATTGTGAGTCACTGCCTGTTATGAGTCAACCTGAGAGTTAGGAGAGAGAATGGAGACAACATCCTGAACACATCTCTGAACCAGTGGATCTGGTGTACTGTGCTTTCCTCTCATCAATATTGTCTCTTTCTCTCTCTTCCCCCATCCCATTCCCTCTTGAGCATCTTTCCAAAGGCCATTGAGTCTCCCTTCTTCAGTAGAGGCAGTTACCTTTTAATCTTGTATATACATTGCAGGATTTAGAATGTACAGGAAGATTAAACCTGGTCCTTTCTATCTTCTGTGGCTATTTCTTCTTGACTCCTTGGTCGTCTGATAATTATTTGATCCACAAGCCTGGTTTACAATGAGGAAAACATGGGCCATATTTAGATAGAATACGGTTGCGGTTTACACAAGTTGAAAAAGAAACTGTGGTGAATAGAGAGACCTTCACAATTTTCTCTAGGGCTTTTGTGTCAGTTTCCAAGAAATCACTACATAGTTTGCTCTCTCCATTGCCTTTGTATTATCTATGCATTGTATTAAAGAAGTTAAGAACAATTTGTTGAATTCAGGCCAAGAGAAAGGTGAGAAATTGTGTGACAATTAATGATGAACTCAAACATTAGGTTGTTATGGAGATTCTTGTTAAAACCTTTAGAGGCAAAAAATAAATTATTTTTTAGAGGCAAAAAATTATGCCAACTTTGATTTTACCAATACCTCACTAACTCTTTTGATGATCAGGAGTTGTTTATAAATGTCTATATACATCAATTTGAGAAAGAGAATCTAACAGAAGGATAGCTCAGTTTCTCTCAGCAGTATTCAATAGAAATATTCAAAACACTGTTAAAGAAAAAAATATTCATGACACATTTGTTAAAGATGGTAAGGCAGATTTTATTCAAGAGGAGCCATGATGATAGATGTAGGCACCACTGCAGTGGGATCCTGCAATAGGGAAAATAAATTGGACTTAACTTCCAACTTCAGTAAGAACAAGTGAGAATTTGCAACCAAGAAACTGGGTAAATGTCAGCGGATGCAAAATTTCTAAGAGGAAACTTCTGGGCAAGGTGTCAGGGCCCCAGGGGCAGAGAGTGATTGGCTCATGGATGGTAAAAGAATTTACCAACATTGGTATAGATTGGAAAAGAAAAGGTTTATTAGAAAGAATGCTGCAGCAGAGTACAGTGGGGTGCTTAAACAAGAGAAGACTGAACACGCCTCGGTGCATTTTTTTTAGGCATGTTTATGGCCCTTACAGCAGGAATTTTAGGGTAGTTTGTACCATATTAGTCACCTAAGTGATGGTCAATTATTACATTTCTAGACATTTTGGTACCTTGATATCAGCAAAGGTTGCACAATGAGTTTTGGCATGTATGCATTCCAGAGATGTATAGAAATTCTAGTTACTTAGAAATTCTCGGGAAAGAAGCCTGCATTAGATGTGGCTTTAGATAACAGGGAAGTTTAATTACCTCTGAATTCTTCAGATAAGGGGTCTTGCCTCTGAGAGTCTGCTTTATGGCCACAAGATGATCTTTTCTCTTCTCAGAAGCATCAAGGATAAGGGGTTTCTAGCTAAATTGGCTTGACAGAACCATGCTGAAGGCAAAGCAGAATGATAAGATTTCTAGAGTAATTACATACCAAGCATGGGAGATTTTCCCTAAATTGACTTACCGAGATTCTTGCTTGAACTGTGTTCTATAAGGACAGAAAAGGAAGCCTAAGGTCAGACTGAGTCAAGTAGAGGACTCAGAGGAGCTCGATTAAAGGTTCTATCCAAAGAAGAGAGTCTTTGTAAGCACACATGTAAACTTCAAGTTTCTAGTTGTCACATTAAAAAGAAACAGGTAAATTATTTTCAATAGTATATATATTTATCTCAACATATCCAAGTTTTATTTAATTTCAAGATTCAATTAATATAAAAATTATGGGATATTTTACAGAATTTTTGTACAAAGTCTTTGAAAGCTTGCGTGTGAATTATAATTATGTCATGTCTCAATTTGGACTAGCCACATTTCAAGGACTCAGCCAACATGACCAATGGCTACCATGTTGGAAAGCAGCTCTGTGTGACATCTGGACACAAAATTCAAGGATAAAAGTGTTTCTATTCTCAGACCCAATAAAACACTTAATTGCTCAGGTGGCATTTCTATAATACAGTGATTATAACTCACAGTGGATAATGCCTTTTTTCCAAAATGAATTGCTTACATTTAGGCACTAGGTCCACTGCTCGGCACTGTATATCTTGGAATTGTCTCAACTTACACTTTGGCATCTGTAGAAGGATACAGTGACTTTTATTGCTTGTAGGACATGATTTGTTTGGCATTAAATAGGTAAACAATAGCAGAAAGTATGGATGGTATAAATTTTAAGTGATGTTTACATTATGCATTTGGGAGTTTTTAGAATGGGAGCAAAATTTGCTCTTTTTTTCCTGCATGTTTTAATCTATTTGCTGAGATAGCTTCATGGCTACAAAGAATAGTGGAAAAATATTTGGTAGGGCATCCTCCTCTCTTCTACCAATGTTTCTTGGTAATCAGTAGCAAAAAAGCAGAGGCAGGGGAACCATTTTTTAATAGTACCAATTTCTTTGTTGTTTTTATGGTCAGTGCCTGCTGTGAAGAATACAGAAGTACATGGGTTCCAGTTAGCTGTCCTGGGCATAAAACTATTCTACTGTACGTTCTGGGAAGAGACCAGTCTCAGTTAATCCCATATAGCCGTAAAGCATCAATAAAACATTTGAAACTGGAATGCCAGTTCCTGTAATGCTTATAGAGACAAAAGTTAATCACTAGAAACAACTCTAGACCCTTATCAGCCCAGGGATGGCACCAGAGGAATCTACATAGTAAACTTGACTAATTCTTATCTATCACTAGTCTCCCCACATAGTTGCTTTCCACACTTTGCTGCCCTTAGAAGCTCAAAGTTCTTTCCTTTGTTTTGTCACTTCTCTAAACATTTATTTTTCTTTCGTTAAGATGCTCTATCAGCTCAGGTTCTCCTTTCAGTTACTCATTGCAGAATGCTCCCATGTGTAAGCAGGATGCACAGGTTAATACATTGGTGTTTGGTTTTCTCTTGTTAATCTGTTTTTGCTTTTGTCAGTCTAATTTACAGGGCCTAAGAGAGGGGCCTAGGAGGGAACAGTATTTTTTTCTCCCCTACAGCAGCAAAAATGTGGAGCTAT
>NW_022310234.1:0-3790 GCF_002776525.5 Piliocolobus tephrosceles
AAAAAAAAAAGAAACCTAAAAATGTCACAGTAGAGGAAATTACAGTGTGTTATGAAAGCATAATAATAGGACAAAATAAAATTTTGCTTGGGAATGTTATAAAAGAGTTTCTGTAACAGGAGGAAACTGAGTCATGTCTTGAAGTGTGAACAGGAGTTAACCTTTTGAAGATATGAGAAAGTGTTTCCAGCAGAAGAAAGAGGATATCCTAAGGTATGAAGTTGTAACCACATTATAAGCCTCACCTTACAAAGTTTGCTTTGTAACTGAACCACAGAATGTATATCATTAAATAATTAATTAGAACTGGAAAGAAAGAATGAGTAAAAATGATAGACTTGCGAAAACTACCATAAGAAATTTTGATTTAATGAATCCAGTGGAAAACTTCCCTTTAGTTCCAGAGATTAAGTTGTACTTTCTGTAAAACCAGCAGCCATTCTACAGAAATGTTATCAACTTCCTGCCAATAACAACAACAATACCAACAAATATCTGTTTTCAACACAATAATGTACTATTTCATTTTACACAATGAGACATGTCTTAGCCTCTGCCCAAGTTAATCCATTTTTTCGACCTTTACTTTTCTTCGTAACTGCTAGTGACCTTGTTGCTTTCTGCAATACATCAACCCTTCCCAGCTACTGGATCATTCTCATCTCATCAATTTACTACTTAACATAAACAAATAAGCAAATAAATAAATGTGAGAGAGGAAACAATCATTCTTGACAAAATTTTGACAGAAAAATATGGATAGAGTTCTTGGGATATGCACAACTGAAAATATTTATTGGTTCTCCTTTCCTGCCTGACAGCATGATGAGGGCATAAAGAAATTTTTAGCAAAGTTCAAAAGGCAGAATATAAGCTAAATAATACAACCTTATATATCTTGATGAATATTGTTGATAATTGATAATCATTAAATTATCAATTTAACAGGTAATCGATAAATGTTACCCTCAATAATTTGGGCCAAAGTTCTGATTATATCCTTCTTAGAACACATGGACAATTTCAGAATTACATATCAAATAATAGAGTGGTTCTTATGTGTAAAATTCAGAGCTATAAATTATTAAACAGAAAAATACAGTATTAATTCACTGAAAACTAAGGAAAGAAGAAAAGATAGTTTAAATGAGATGTTAATTCATTAGAAAATAAAAAATAAAATCATGTAAAAGTTTTAAATAAGTAACAAAGAACAGGAGAATACATATATAAGTATAATATGAATAAAAAAAGCAAACAGTTCTATTTCTGATTTTACTTAATGTTTAGTTGTGACAAAAATGGAATGCTGGTTTGAGCTTGGGTAAGAGGGAATTTTTCAGAGCAGATTATTTTCCTCCATTACGGAATGAAACCAAAGCCCAAGATTGAAATTGTGAGTAAGTATCCAATGTTCACAGACTAGAACTTCATAATTATAGTTATTACATATTAATATAAGTGACATATGTGATATATTACCTATATGATATATATCATATATCATGATATATTGTTACATCATATATATTTCATATATTTGTATATCATACATATGAATATACATCAATATATGTATATCTATATTATATATTCATGTATCTGATATAGCATATATATTCATATATATGTGCATTATATATTATACACACATAAATGTATGTATTCATATATATGTGTAGGTGTGTGTATATATGCACAAACATATATACTTTTCATTGTGTTAAAATATATAACATATACATTCTCTCTTATTGTGGTAAATATATATAACCTAAAGTTTTCCTCTTAAAAAATGTTAAGTTTATAGTATTGTTAACTATATACTCATTGTTGAAAACAGATCTCTAGAACTCTTTCATCTTGCATGACTGAAATTCTGTATCCATTGGACAACACCCCATTTTTCCCTTTTACACACTCCTGGCAATCAACATTCTATTTTCTATTTCTTTGAGTTTAATTACCTCAGATGTCTCATATAAGTAGAATCCTGCAATATTTGTCATTTTGTCATTGATTTTTTTCACTTAATGTCTTCAAGTTTCTTCCATATTGTATCATCTATCAGCATCTCCTTCTTTTAAAGGTAAGTAATATTCCATTGAGTGTATGTGCCATATATTCTTCATCCATTTATTCTCAGATGGATATTTGTTTGTTTCTAAACCTTGGCAATTATGAATAACACTGCAATGAATGTGGCCATGCAGATATTTCTTCAAGATTCTGTATTCAATTATTCTGGAGGTATACCCAGAAATAGGATTGCTGAGTAATATGGTAGTTATCTTAATATGGTAATCTTCTAAGGAATCTCCATACACTTTTTGCATAGTAGCTACACCATTTTACAATGACATCAGCAGTGCACAAGGGATCCAATATCTCCATATCTTTTCCACAATCTTTTCCCTTTTTATTATAGAGGGCATCCTGATAATGTGAGGTAGTATCTCTTGCTGGTTTTGATTTGCATTTTTGTAATGATTAGTGATGTTGCACATCTTTTCACATGCCTGTTGACTGTTTATCTTTTTTAAATAAATGTCTAGTAATTTTTGAGTTTCTTTGTTATTGATTTGTGTTTCTTATATATAATAGACATTAACTCTATCTGATATATGGTTTGCAAATATTTTCTTCTATTTTATGATTATTCTTTTAACTCTCTTGTTTCTTTTGCTATGCAGAAGTTTTAAAATTTGATATAATCACATTTGTCTGTTTTTGTTTTGTTTGTGCTTTTGGTATCATACCAAAAAAATCATCACCCATTCTAATGTCATAAATTATTTTCCCTTTGTTTTCTCGTAGGAGTTTTATAGCCCAGGTCTTACATTTAGACCTTTAATTCATTTTTAATTTGTATATACAGAGTAAGATAAATGTACATCTTCATTCTTTTCCATTGTGTATATCCAGTTTTAACACCATTTGTTGACGAGACTATCCTTTCCCCATCGCGTCATTGTAGCACCGTTGTCACAAGTCATTTGACCATATGAGTGAAGGTTAAGTTTCGGGCTCTCTAACCTGTTCCATTGATGAATGGTCTTTATGCCAGCATCACACTATTATGATGGCTATCACTTTGCAATATATTTTAAGCCAGGCAGTGTGGGGGCCTGAAGCTTTGCTCTTTCTCAAGATTGTTACTGCTAGGTAGAGTTCCCGAAGATTCCATATAAAGTTTTGGATATTTCTCCTGTTTCTGGAAAAACTGCCATTGGGATTTTGATATGGATTGCACTGAATCTGTAGATTGGTTTAGGTAATATGGACATTTTAACAATGTTATTAATCTATTAATGCAAGATATCTTTTTATTCTTTTTTCATTATTTAATTTCTTTCAGCATTGTTTATAGTTTTCAGTACACAAATCTCTCACCCGCTCAATTTTATTCCTCAGTATTTTATTACTTTTGATACTATTCTAAATCAGTTTTCTAAAATTATTTTCAGATTGCTTTATACTGGTGTATGTAAATGTAATTTATTTTTGGATGTTGATTTTATATGAAGCAACTTTATAACATTTCTTATTTCTAACTGCATTTTTGCATGAAATACTTTGGATGTACCACATACAAAATCATGTCATCTATAAGAATAGATAATTTTACTTCTTCCTTTCCAATTTGGCTAAGCCTACTCTTTATTTTTACTAACTAATGGCTTTCACTGGGACCTCTACTACAATGATAAATACACGTGGCAAGAGTGTGCTTCTTTTTCTTGTTCTTGGTCTTTAAAAGCTTTTATTATTTTTACCGTTGGGTATAATG
>NW_022310235.1:0-4911 GCF_002776525.5 Piliocolobus tephrosceles
TGCCAGGCCTAAGGTAGACATCAGGCCCCAGGTGGACCCCAGGTCCCATGTGGATACCTAGTCTGTTGATGAACATCCCACTCAAGGTGGTCATCTGGCCACAGGTGGACATCAGACTCCAGGTTTACATCAGGCTTCTGTTGGACACTGGACTGGAGGAGTGAATCAGGACCCAGGGTGACCTCCGTGCCCCAGGTGGACATCACATTCCAGTTTGACTCCCAGACCCCAGGTGGACAATATGCCCTAGGTTAATGGCAGGCCTCAAGTGGTTCTCAGGCCCCATATGGACATCAGTCATATGGATCTTATCTAGGACCCAAGTGAACAGTCAGGCCTCTGCCTGACACTAAGAACCAAGTGGAAGTCCACTGTAATCCCAGCACTTTGGGGGGCCGAGGCGGATGGATCATGAGGTCAGGAAATCGAGACCATCCTGGCTAACAAGGTGAAACCCCGCCTCTACTAAAAATACAAAAAAAGTAGCCGGGCGCGGTGGCAGGTGCCTGTAGTCCCAGCTACTCGGGAGGCTGAGGTAGATATCATTTGCTTCTCGGTAGGTAGAGAAGACCAGGTGGTAGATGACCACCAGGTAGATGACTCTGTGTAAGAAAACATAACAGGCCCTAGGTAGATACCAGGCCCCAGGTAAACTCAAGACCATATCTACATATCAGGTCCCAGGTGACTGCCAGAGCCCCATGTGTACATTAGGCTCTATTAGACACTGGATTCCAGGTGGACGTTGGCCCTGAGGTTGACACACACAGTCCAGGTGGACCAAAGGCCCCATGGGTATACTTGTGCTCCAGATGTTCATCAGTCCCCAGGTGAACATGAGACCACAGGTGGACATCAGGACTCAGGTGCATATCTAGCCCTAGGTAAACCTCAGTTTTAAGTAAACAGCCAGTGGGCACACAGGTGCACAACAGGCCCAAGGTGGACTCAGGTCCTAGGTTGATAACCATATACCAGATGGACCGCAGTCCCCAAGTGAACACCTAGATTCAAAGTTGACATCAGGCCCCAGGTGTACACCAGGCCCCAAGTGACCACCAGGCCCTAGGTGAATACCTATGCCCCAAGTGGGCATCAGGTCCCAGATAAGCACTCAAGTCCCAAGCTGAACATCAGGACCCAGGTGGACACCAGTCAGGAAAGATTCCTAGGACCTCAGTGAACATCAGGCCAACAGTAAAAGCCCAGGCCCCAAGTGGATACTAGGCCCCAGGTGTACATCAGGCCCCGAGAGGACATTGAAATCTATGTGCACATCAGGCTGCCGGTTGACCCCACATCTCCAGATGAACACCAGGCCAACTGGTGGACATCAGGTGGCATGAGAAGGACACTTAGGCCCCAGGTGGATATCCAGGCCCCAGTTGCACATCTGGCCACCCAGGACCCAGGTGGGCATCAAGCTTCAGGTGGACATCATGGCCTGGGTTAATCTTAGGCCCCAGCTGAACATCAAGTCCCAAGGGAATACCCAGGCCTCAGTTGCACATCTGGCCACAGTTGGCCACCTGGCCTCTGGTGGACATTTGGCTGTGGGTGAATATCCAGTCCTCAGGTGGACATTAGATCAAAGGTGAACATCAGTCCTCAGGCGAACGTCAGGCTCAAGGTTGCCATAAGGTGCCAGGTGAACCCTGAACTTGAGGTCTACATCAGTCCACAAGTTAACATCCAGGACCAGGTGGGTAGTACACCTTAGGTGAATACCAGACCTAGGTGGACATCAGGTCCCAGATAGAAACCAGGACTCAGGTGGATACCTAGGCTCCTGGTGGATATCAGGCTGCAGGTGAACACCAGACCCCAGGTAGACATCAGGCACCATGTGGACACTCAGGCCCCAAGTGGACATCTGTCCCCAGGTGAATATCCAATTATAGGTTTACATCAGGCCACAGTTATATTCCCAAGCCTTAAGCAGACAGCAGGTTCCAGGAGAACCTCAGACCCCAGGAGTACACTCAAGCCCCAAGTGGACACCCAAGACCCTAGGTAGCTACAAGTCCACAGGTGGACATTAGGCTCCAGATGGATATGAGACCCTAAGTAGATACCAACGCTCTAACTGGACATCAGCCTCAGTTGGATTCCCAGGTCTTAGGTGTACATCAAGCCCGGGTGAACAACATGCCCCAGGTATTTATAAAGCCCCAGCTGGACACCAGTCTGCAGGTGGATACCTAATCCCCAGTTCGACATCAGTTCCCAAGTGGACACTAGGCCTCAAGTGAACAAGAAAGCCAGCTGTGTACCTAGTTCCCTGGTGGGCATCAGGCTCTAGGCTGACACACAGGCACTAGGTGGATATCAGGCTCCACGTGGATGCCTATACCCAAGGTGGATATCAGGTCCCAGGTCTATACCCAGTCCCTATCTGAACATCAGGATCCAGGTGGATACCCATTCCCTAGGTGAATACCAGGTTCCAGATGAACTTCAGGCCCCAGGTGGACACCAGGCCCCGGATGGATACCTAGGCCCCTGATGAACATTAGGTGAACACCCAAGCACCAGATGGACACCTGTGCTGCAGATGGACACCAGGTCCCAAATGCACACCAAGGCCTCAGGTGAATATCAGGCCCCAGGTGGATACTGTGCTCCAGGTGTATATTAACCCCTGTTTGACACCCAGGCCCCAGATGAACACCAGGACACAGGTGAACATAAGGTCCCAGGAGGATGCCAGGCCTTATGTACATATTTGCCTCCAGGTGGACACCCAGGCCCCAGGTGAACATCAAGCCTCAGGTAATCATCAGGCCCCAGGTGGACATCAGAATCCAAATGGACACATAGGCCCCTGGTGGACCCCCAGGCCCCAGGTAAAGACCAGGCCTCAGATGGATACCTAGGTCCAGAGTGGACATCAGGCCTCAGTTAGATGGTGAACTGCAGGTGGAAACCAGGGCCCAGCTGAATATCAGGCCCCAGATGTACACACAGACCCCAGGCAGTGCCAGGCCTAAGGTAGACATCAGGCCCCAGGTGGACCCCAGGTCCCATGTGGATACCTAGTCTGTTGATGAACATCCCACTCAAGGTGGTCATCTGGCCACAGGTGGACATCAGACTCCAGGTTTACATCAGGCTTCTGTTGGACACTGGACTGGAGGAGTGAATCAGGACCCAGGGTGACCTCCGTGCCCCAGGTGGACATCACATTCCAGTTTGACTCCCAGACCCCAGGTGGACAATATGCCCTAGGTTAATGGCAGGCCTCAAGTGGTTCTCAGGCCCCATATGGACATCAGTCATATGGATCTTATCTAGGACCCAAGTGAACAGTCAGGCCTCTGCCTGACACTAAGAACCAAGTGGAAGTCCACTGTAATCCCAGCACTTTGGGGGGCCGAGGCGGATGGATCATGAGGTCAGGAAATCGAGACCATCCTGGCTAACAAGGTGAAACCCCGCCTCTACTAAAAATACAAAAAAAGTAGCCGGGCGCGGTGGCAGGTGCCTGTAGTCCCAGCTACTCGGGAGGCTGAGGTAGATATCATTTGCTTCTCGGTAGGTAGAGAAGACCAGGTGGTAGATGACCACCAGGTAGATGACTCTGTGTAAGAAAACATAACAGGCCCTAGGTAGATACCAGGCCCCAGGTAAACTCAAGACCATATCTACATATCAGGTCCCAGGTGACTGCCAGAGCCCCATGTGTACATTAGGCTCTATTAGACACTGGATTCCAGGTGGACGTTGGCCCTGAGGTTGACACACACAGTCCAGGTGGACCAAAGGCCCCATGGGTATACTTGTGCTCCAGATGTTCATCAGTCCCCAGGTGAACATGAGACCACAGGTGGACATCAGGACTCAGGTGCATATCTAGCCCTAGGTAAACCTCAGTTTTAAGTAAACAGCCAGTGGGCACACAGGTGCACAACAGGCCCAAGGTGGACTCAGGTCCTAGGTTGATAACCATATACCAGATGGACCGCAGTCCCCAAGTGAACACCTAGATTCAAAGTTGACATCAGGCCCCAGGTGTACACCAGGCCCCAAGTGACCACCAGGCCCTAGGTGAATACCTATGCCCCAAGTGGGCATCAGGTCCCAGATAAGCACTCAAGTCCCAAGCTGAACATCAGGACCCAGGTGGACACCAGTCAGGAAAGATTCCTAGGACCTCAGTGAACATCAGGCCAACAGTAAAAGCCCAGGCCCCAAGTGGATACTAGGCCCCAGGTGTACATCAGGCCCCGAGAGGACATTGAAATCTATGTGCACATCAGGCTGCCGGTTGACCCCACATCTCCAGATGAACACCAGGCCAACTGGTGGACATCAGGTGGCATGAGAAGGACACTTAGGCCCCAGGTGGATATCCAGGCCCCAGTTGCACATCTGGCCACCCAGGACCCAGGTGGGCATCAAGCTTCAGGTGGACATCATGGCCTGGGTTAATCTTAGGCCCCAGCTGAACATCAAGTCCCAAGGGAATACCCAGGCCTCAGTTGCACATCTGGCCACAGTTGGCCACCTGGCCTCTGGTGGACATTTGGCTGTGGGTGAATATCCAGTCCTCAGGTGGACATTAGATCAAAGGTGAACATCAGTCCTCAGGCGAACGTCAGGCTCAAGGTTGCCATAAGGTGCCAGGTGAACCCTGAACTTGAGGTCTACATCAGTCCACAAGTTAACATCCAGGACCAGGTGGGTAGTACACCTTAGGTGAATACCAGACCTAGGTGGACATCAGGTCCCAGATAGAAACCAGGACTCAGGTGGATACCTAGGCTCCTGGTGGATATCAGGCTGCAGGTGAACACCAGACCCCAGGTAGACATCAGGCACCATGTGGACACTCAGGCCCCAAGTGGACATCTGTCCCCAGGTGAATATCCAATTATAGGTTTACATCAGGCCACAGTTATATTCCCAAGC
>NW_022310236.1:0-2620 GCF_002776525.5 Piliocolobus tephrosceles
TTATCATATATATAATATAAATCTATCATGGTCATAAACACCTCACAGAACTTAATCTGAAAATCATATATATCATATATATGAGATATAAGATATATTCCTATTTATATATAAGCTATTTCTCATTATATATGCATATACATATACATACTAGATATAATCAGATTAACTTTTGTGAGGTGTTTGTCTTAGTAACAGGGTACTGGAAGTTCTAGCCAGAGCAATCAGACAAGAGAAAAAAATAAACGGCATCCACATTGGTAAAGAGGAAGTGTCCACAATTAACACTTGCAAATATGTTCACCTACATACAGTTGTGTAAATCATGATCAGAGGTGAGAGTGTTGAAATGTATCTCTGCCCTGTGATAGTGGAAAACAGCAAAGGTTAAGAAATCTCTCCAACACTTAGGGCTATGGAAACTCATTTGCTGCAGAGAGCCACTCTGCCCCATAAGTTACTAACAGATAAGATTCACAGATGTCCCCCATATTTACCTATGACATGTCTAGACATAGACCCTCTAAATTCCCATTTTTGCCTAATAAATGATTAGTTGAACTGCTTTGTCTCCACTGACTCATCAGAACAAAAGGCTTTGACAGAATCATTGTACAAATGGACAATAAACAGACCACATATAAAAATATAATGTTGTTCCAAAACCTGCATTAACCCAGCTAGGAAAGCAACCCTTAGCTACAACAAATAATCCAGGAAGTCAGCCTGCCATAAATCAGACTTTGAGGAAACCAGATTGCTTTCTCTAGTGAAAAGCAAGAAAATTATACAACAACTTTTGTAACAATTGGCTCAAAATGTCCAGGACCTGATTACAAACTGACAGCTCCCCACTTGTTGTCCCTACTTCCAACTCAGGACCAATGAGAGAAAGTCAAATGTGTACCCCTAACCAATCACATAGGATGCCCAACTTCTAGTGAGCCTGCCTGCTAAGCTAACATCCTTCAATGAAGGTACACTTGAAGGCTTTCTTTTTTTCACTAGGTATAAAGCTTTCCCAGTCTTCTGCCTGCTTCACACTCTCTGAAATGATAGTGGCTGATTTCCTCACTATAGCAAGCCTGTAATAGCCTTTGCTTTTCTCATTTGGTTAGTCCGTATTTCCACAATTTGTTATCCGAACTTTGTTACAATGTTCTGTCCCCCAGGTTCCTGAACTTTTACCCACCTCAGCCTAACCCAACATGCAAACTCTCCTTAAAAGTCCTTCCAAAAAATAGATTGGCCCAAGTGTAAAACATTCCCTTTTATCCCTCTTCCACACACAGCCTTTTTCTAGCTTTGTTTCTCTATATAAATGGAAAAAAAACCACACTTTTTTAAAAATTGTTTTTGCCTATGGTTTGAGATGCTTGCAGATCTATGATCAGAGAAATAGCATCCTCCCCTATTACAATAGTCCCTTTCTCCCTCTCAATAATATATTCGTGTCAAGTCTTCTTATCAAGTCCAGATTTGTTTTGTTTTCAGTTTGATGGAGGATTTGTGAAGAAGTTGCTTATCTAAAGGTATATATTAAATTTTCATTTTTATATAAATATAATAAAGAAGTTGGTTTATGACACTTGGCGGAACATTGCAAAGTGACTGACCAAGAAAATCAATGATTGTAGAAGCAAAGATTGTAGTCTACAATTCTGCTGAATCACGTACTTGAAAAATGAGAAATAGAGATTACAAGGTCAGTAATTTCATTGAACTTGTCTTTGCTTGGTTTTAGGTAACAGGAACCAAGATGATGTACCATCAACGTATAGGAAAGAGTGAATTATTTTTTCAAAAGGATATTAAGATTAAATATGAGAAAAGCTTTCATGCAGTGATTCTTATGAGTAAATTCATCTATTCATCTAGAGAGAAAAAGCTCAAGATTCAGAGAGAAAAGCTTTTGTTGGGTGTAGTTAGGTAGCCAATTCTTAACATTTTTCTTCAAATCTTTTGAAACCAAAGTATTATGTGCTGTGATTGAATTTCCATGAGAAAGAAAAGAAAAAAGTTTGACTTATCAGCCAGAGATGATCAGCTATTATTTTCTTGATAATCCAAGCAAAAAGGCCCATTGGGCAGGAAAGAGCCGTAAATGAAGTATCCCATAGCACTATCAGAAATGCAGCAGAGTTCTACAGAGCCTCATTCAATCACCCTATCATGGTGAGTGACAGTCTTAAAAAGACAATCTACTTTTGCCATTAGCTAATCCTTCTTTAAATCTTGCTAATTACAATAATATCATAACATTTATTTATGGCTTACTATTCGTCAGGCGCTATTCCAAAAGTTTTTTTTTGGCAGTGTTTTATTTAATTTTCACAAATTCCCTAGAATGTAGGTATTATTATTATGAACCACATGTACTGCTAAGAAAATTGAGACACAAAAGCGACAACAACATTGCCCAAGATCACACAGCTAGTAAATGTTAGAGCTGAGAACTGAGCTTACAAACCCAAAATAACATCCTAAGACCCCCAAATCACTGGACGGACACTCTCTTGGCCAAGGGGACCCCAAAGAAACCTGAAAAACTGAATTCCCCACCATAATGGGAAGGGAGTTCAGACATGCTTCATTATATTCCCTCATTTTTTGGAATTTC
>NW_022310237.1:0-2019 GCF_002776525.5 Piliocolobus tephrosceles
CCAGAAGTAAACTATTAAATTTATCAACTTTACTCCAAAAACATATCACTAAGTAAGATGTATGAATTAATTCACTCACTTATTCAACAAACCTGACAATTCAACCAGGTGCCAGGCACACTGTTGCTGAAGAAAAAGAGGTATCTATCAGATACAATTTCTGTCTACATGAAAGTAGAAACACATGAACAAATTATAACAATAAATTGACTAAATTCAGAATCGGAGGGGTTTGTTTCTGTTGTAAACAGCTTTAGTCAGGAAGCCTTAGGAAGTTCTAAACAGGAAATGTTCCAACACACCATCTCAGCATGAAGCAGAAGCCCCCATAATTCAGTTTGCTACCACCAACCTCAACAGCAAGAATTCCAATCCCATTGCTGCAAATTAAGTGTCACTCTGATTGTATTACTGCTATGTAACCCAGTTTTAGACTTTCTGGTTGTCACTTAATGTTCCAAAAAAGTATTAAAGAGAAAATATTATTATGGTGATGAGCCCATCCACTGCAGCCATCTCAACATTATACCAATTATAAGGCCTATCATTTAAAAAGGAAACTGTTAATTTAACTTATTTATCCAAATATCAGTGTAACATAAGCATATTTGCCATCAGACTTTGGATTTACGGGTTAAATAGCATATAAATACGATTAGAGGCTTGAAGTTTACACTTTTCTGGTTCTCTCAAAATTTTTTCAAAATAGCATATGCCTTTCTAAACAATTGTTAGTATATTTTTTTAAATGAAGTTTAAAAGGTATATTTTCCAAAAGCAAAATACAGCTCCCATTAGTAAATCATGATGTTGAAATACAACAGACAACTTCTCTTGGGAATCATTTAATGAGTGCTCACTTTTACACTCTGTCCAGAAATGTCAATGGCTTTAAAATATACAAGTATATTACACAAGTAAACTTATACTTTTTCAGTATTTTGCAGTATTTAGTACTTGTTCTAACTCTCTCTTGCTGAATAGGAAGCCATTCCAAAACTTAAGGAATTATTTATTGTTTAATATTGTTTATTGTTATTATTTGTTTAGTAATTTTAAATAACATTATTTCTCATGGTTTTGTGGGTTGACGGGCACTACAAAAGTTCTCTTTTGGAGTCTTTCTTGCAGTTGCTGTTTGTTGGCTGCTGCCGTAGTTACCTGAAAGCTCAACTAGGCTAAAGATCCTAGACCGGTTACTCACATGGCTGGCAGTGCACATTGGCTGCTGTGTGTGATGCCTATCTGACCTCTCCACGTTACCTGGAGTTCTCACAATGTGGTAGTTGGTCTCAAAACACACAGGGAAATACTAAAAAACTTCTTATGAACTAGGCTTGGAGGTCCTAGAATATGACTTCTACTGCATCCTATTGGTAAAGCAAGTCATTGTGACCAGCACAGATTCAAGAAATGGGAGATTTGACTCTACCTGTCAACGTAAAGAGCAGCATGTGCATGCAGGGAGGAAAGAAATTGAGGGCATCATCTTGAAGACTATCTTATCACACCATTATTCCAACTAATGAACATTATGTTTTAGATGGATTGTACTAGCTACTCATGTCTCCCCCAGAAACCCAAGCTAGGCATTGACATATTGAAAAGAACGTCAGTACCATTAAAAAACTCTAGAAAAATCACATGTGATGACTGAGGTTAATTCAGTGTCTCAATTACATCAATATAATTCCCTTCTTGTAACCCTAAATATGGTAAAACAGAATTGAATTCTACAGAAGTCTTTTGTCTGTTTTCCTATGGAATAATTAACAAACACAATAAATGTGTAAAGAGTATGAAGTCCAATTTATTTTAGATTTATACCTCTTAATTTCAAGGCTTATAGAAATCCAGAGAACTAATTATCACAATCCATAATGCCTGGACCAGAAATCATTGTTCTAAGAGTACCCTGTGGCATGCTAAAAATGTATCACCAACAAAAAAGTTTTAAATTTCCTAGTTGGTAATACATTTTTAGCATGCCACAGGGTACTCTTAGAACAATGATTTCTG
>NW_022310238.1:0-1141 GCF_002776525.5 Piliocolobus tephrosceles
ATATACCCAAAAGTGGGATTGCTAGATTGCCTGGCAGTTCTGTTTTTTCAGATAACATTCATATTGGTTTTTATAATGACTCTACCAATTTAAAACTCTCCAGGAGTGTACAGAATTTTTTTTCACATTCTTATCAATAATTGTTATATTTATTTACATATATATGTAAAGATGTGTGTGTATGTGTGTATATGTATATATACACACACATACACATAGATATATGAGCTTTTATGTAAAAGCTCATATAGAGAAGGATATATCTATACAACTCTATTACATCCTAACAGATGTGAGGTGATAGCTCATCACGATTTTGATTTGCAGTTGCCTGATGATTGGTGATGTTTTGTAACTTTTCATATATTTGTTGGCCATGTGTGTCTTCATTTTAAAATATGGACTCAGTCTTTTGCCTATTTTTCAATTGGGTTATTATTTTCATTATTGTTTTGGCTTTGGATTTGCTTAGTTCCTTATTTTTCATGTATTATTCTCTTACATGTATAGTTTGCAAGTATTTTCTCGCATTTCATAAATTTCTTATTTTATTCTATTTTCTGTGCAAAAGCTTTCTAGTTTGATGCAATTCAGCTTGTTTATATCTCCTTTTGCTGCTGTACTTTTGGTGTTGAGACAAAAAGAATATATTGCCAGGACTATCAAGATTTCTTCCTATTTTTTAGGAGTTTTAGGATTCATGTCTTATATTTAAGTCTTCAGTTCAAGGTAATTTTTCATATGGTGTAAGTAAAAGAATCTAATTTTAATATTTTGCTTGTGGGGATCCAGTTTTCCCAGATCTGAGTACTGAAGACACTATACATTTTTCACTGTGTATTTTTGGTGCACTTGTTTAGGGTTGACCTTATACGCATGGGTTTATTTCTGGGCTCTCTATTCTGTTCTGTTGGTTTTTGTGTCCATTTTCTCCCATGCTTACCATCCCATTTTTCTTGTTGTAGTCTTTAAATATAGTTTGAAATCATAAAGTATGATGTCCCTTTCCTTTGTATTTTTTCCTCAAGATTACTCTGGCTATTCAAATCTATTGTACTTTCATATACATTTTAGGATTGTATTTTGTATTACTATGCAAAAAGCCACTGGAATTGTGATAGGGACTTCACTGAATCTATAG
>NW_022310239.1:0-12508 GCF_002776525.5 Piliocolobus tephrosceles
AGAATTTGGAAGTGAAAGAACTCAGAAGGCAGTGCCAGCAGCTGGAGCCTAAGCAGGGCAGGATCTGTGCGGAAAGAGCCTCCCTCAGGAGTAGAAAGGTAGGGACGCTCAGAGCGGCTTTCTTTTCTTTTCCAGAGATTTATTATTGTATGAAGGATAAAGAGATATTGAAATAAGGTTTTTACCATCACAGTGATTAATTTTTTGTGTGCTTATGTCTTTATCTATGGCTATAGTTAAAATGCTTTGAAATATTTTTCTTAAAAATATTATTTATTTCTTTTGGGATTTAAGCATTTAGCAAATCTCAAGCTTTTAATTTATTCATTCAACAACTATTTGTTGAATGCTCATTGCATACACAGGAATTTTATTTTTATTTTTTGAGACAGAGTCTTGTTCTGTCACCCAGGCTGAAGTGCAGAAGCATGATCTTGGCTCACTGCAACTTCCACCTCCTAGGTTCAAGTGATTCTAGCTGTTTACAGGCATGTACCACCACGTCCAGCTAATTTTTGTATATTTTGTAGAGACGGGGTTTCGCCATGTTGGCTAGGCCAGTCTTGAACTCCTGACCTTAAGTGATCCGCCCACCTTGGCCTCCCAAAGTGCTGGGATTACAGGTGTGAGCCATGGCTCCTGGAGCACAGGTACGTTAAAAACACAATAGGTAGAAACTCTGTTTCTAATAAACAACTATATCAATTCTAAATATATTTTACTGTAAATTATTCAGTACACAAAACAATTACAGATAACAATATTCAGCTCACCTCAGACCTTATATTTGGTGATTTTTTCTTAATTTTTAAAAATCCATGAATACATAAAAAGATAACACTGAGAAATTTAATTTTTTCTGACAGAAAAGGAAGCTCATATATATCATTTTTATGCAGACTTTTATATGTATTTACTCATATTTACTATGCTTTTCTCATTATTATTATTTTTTTTGAGATGGAGTCTTTCTCTGTTTCCCAGGCTGGAGTGCAGTGGCGCAATCTCGGCTCACTGCAACCTCCGCCTCCCAGGTTCAAGTGAGTCTCCTGCCTCAGCCTCCCATGTAGCTGGGATTACAGGTGCCTGCCACCACGCCTGGCTAATTTTTGTATTTTTGGTAGAGACGGGGTTTCACCATGTTGGTCAGACTGGTCTTGAATTCCTGACCTCAAGCAATCGACCTGCCTCAGCCCAACCCCCAAGTGCTGGGATTACAGGCGTGAGTCACTGTGCCCAGCCTACTATAATTTTCTTATTAGAATTAAGAAAACATGCAAATTGTGACTTTTGTGGCTTACAAAAATGTTAATTACTCTTCCATGTAAATACAAATACTTAAAAAGAACTTGGCTATGTGCCGTGGCTCATGCCTGTAATCCCAGCACTTTGGCAGGCTGAGGTGGGAGAATCACTCAAGGCCAGAAGTTCGAGACCAGGGACAACACAGTGAGACCTCATCTCCATGGTGAGCATCTGTAGTTCCAACTACTCAAGAGGCTGAGGCAGGAGGATTGCTTGAGGCCAGGAGGTTGAGGCTTCAGTGAGCTATGATTGTACCACTGCACTCCAGCCGGGGTGATAGAACAAGACTCTGTCTCTAATAAAAAATAAAAATAAAAAATTTTGTTAGAAGAGTATATTCTTTGCATGTTCGTATTTAAGAATTGTACTTCTGGATTTAGGAACTGTTATTCAGAGGATTTGAAGATACATAGGCATTTGCCCTTTGCTCCACATTTCAGAAAACTCATGAGCCCCAAGAGGAGTCTCCTTTGGCACTCCCATGTTGCTGTGAAGGAAGAGGTGCCTCTACTTCCTTGGCAGTGTTTTTATATATGTGTATACACACACACACACACACACACACACACACACACACACACACACACACATATATCTCCTATGCCTTCTCTTATCCAGACTTGGAGCATTAACCTTCACTCTCAAGATATAATCACTCCCCTTATCCCATTTAGAGGAGCTCTTTCCACTGATTCTGGAAATGTTGGAATTTGGAAGGCACTCGGTTAACAGAATGGTAGTTCAGGTGAGCTCTCAACTTGGGTTCAGATCACAGCTTGGCAACTTAGGTAGCCACGTGACCTTAGGCATATTACTTCAATCTCTTTTGAGCTCATGGTTTTCTCATCTGTTAAAAGAGGATGATAGGCCGGGCATGACACCCATAATCCCAGCTACTCGTGAGGCTGAGGCAGGAGAATTGCTTGAACCCAGGAGGCAGAGGTTGCAGTGAGTCGAGATTGCGCCATTGCACTACAGTCTAGGCAACAAGAGTGAAACTCAGTCTCAAAAAAAAAAAAAAAGATGATAGTGGTAATAATACAAATTTCACATGAGGATAAAATAGAGTAAGGCATGAAAAGTACTTGGCATTGAGGCTAAAACCTAGTCAATAAATGTTAGTATTATCTGGGAGTATTACTCTACTATGTTTTACATAGATCAAGGATTTTATGTGCATATAGTATATTATATATTGGTCCAGTGAGTGGTTAAGCACGGGTGAAACACAGTTATAACATAATTTTTCAGGTATTTGTTGGTTGCTCTGCTTTTGTAGGTATGCTTGAAAATGTAATTAGTATTTAGAATGTTGTGGGGAAATATGTTTAAAACAATCACGTTAAAACGTTGTTGGGACACATCCCATTTAAGAATGGGGCCTGCCTATATGTCCTCTCATGGTTGGCGGATTGTTTTTCATCTCTTAAAGCACTCTGCTGGGAACAAATTATTTCCACAAGCAGCCAGGCAACTCTCATTGTAGACTGTGGAGGAGACAGTACCACTGGGCCGTGTCAGAACTAATATTAATGAATGCCTTACACTACAGCCCAAATGCAGTGCTTTTTTCTTTAAACCTTTTATGCTATACCAGGGTAATATTAAAAACCATGTGGGTGATTTGTATTATTCCACCAGGATCAGTGCAAAGAAAATCATCAGCTCAGATAGCAACAGGCTGAAGAAAGTGTAAGATGCTCTCGTCAGCATCACAGTATTCAGATGGTGAGTCTCCTCCGAAGGAAAATGTTCTGTTTCTGTAGCGTGACATGCAGGCCTAGACTTGTGGAAACTGGAGTTGCGCTGCCCTGGACCTGCAGTTGACAGCCATTCGCCTCCAGGCCTGCAGCCTGGGCGCAGCCTTGGGGTGGTAAATGTTGGGGTACAGCCTCTTTCTTTGTCAAAACATTTTTATTGTATGCCAAGACATTTTTTGTAATTTGGAGCAATTTACAAATATACATTTGTTTCAATATAGGAAAGAGACAAGATAAAAAAAGAGGAGCAAAAGAAAAAAGAATGGATCAACCAAGAATGTCAAAAAACACTCCAACGACTGACAGCATTTTAAGATGTAAGTTCCATAAACAGTCACCTCATCTACAGCTCTGCGGAAATAAATGAAGACCACCCTAAAAAAAAAGAAGACAGTGTAAAGTATTATAGAATAGGTCATCCAGAACACGAAACGTTTAAAAAATACCATTATTTCTGGTATATCAATAAAAAACGACAACAAAAGTAGAATATAAGTGGTTCAAAACCCATGATATAAAATAACTGCTGTTTTTGACATCACAACACGCTTGGGTTCCTGCTCCGCACTCCCCACTGAGTAGTCCTAACTGGCCCTGGTGGTTTAGATTGGCAGGGAAAACTGAAAACTTTCAACTCCCTTGACTTTAGCTGGCATTTCCTCTCATTTGTAATAAACAATTCTTTAAAATGTTGTCCAGGCAGCATTGTGATATAAGTGTAGTGAAAGTGCCCTGTTAAAAGTAAAATGTGTTTTTAAATTTTTTTTATATCTACAACTTTCTTTTTTCTTTTTTTTTTTTAAAGTATATACTTATGAGAATAACGTTATTTTTTTATGCCCTCTGTTCCAGGCCTACATTTGTATTTCCTCCACAAAATGATCCTGAGTCTGTAATTTTTTTTCTATTTCTTGACTTTATTATTAGAGATACATTCCTTTTAATAAAAAAAGCTGCTTATGAAGATTCAAAACAATAATTGTTTGCTTTTATTATTTTTAATTGATACATAATAGTTGTACATATTTATGAGATATAGTGTGATATTTTGATACAGGTATATAATGTGTAATGATCAAATCAGGGCAATTAGCATATTCGTCACCTCAAACACTTATCTAAAGGTAAATAGGATTTTTAAAACAATGTAAATAGGGAGTCAGGCATGGTGACTCACGCCTGTAATCCCAGCACTTTGGGAGGCTGAGGCGGGCAGATTGCTTGAGGCCATGAGTTTGAGACCAGGCTGGGCAACATGGTGAAACCCCATCTCTACTAAAAATACAAAAATTAGCTAGCTGTGCATGGTGGCGCATGCCTGTAGTCCCAGCTACTTGGGAGGCAAAGGCACAAGAATCACTTGAGCCTGGGAGGCAGAGGCTGTAGTGAGCTGAGCTTGCACCACTGCACTCCAACCTAAACAACAGAGTAAGACTTTTCTGTCTCCAAAAAACAACAACAACAACAAAAAACAAACAAAAAAAAACCAGTCAGTAAATAGGGGCTTATTTAAGAATATCATTGAATTTACTGACTATAAAACATAGACCTGCTTTCATTCCCCAGCCCCTTCACAAAGACCCAAGTTTATTGTAGCCCCAAAAAAGGAAACAACCCCCACTTTACCCCAGAAAAGATTCTGGAATAGGTGTCAGATGCCTTCCATATACCAGGCACCGTGCTAGGCACTTCACATTCACTCTCACGTATTGCTTGAAACAACCTTTTGAGACAGTTTCATCACCACTTTACAGATGAGTAACCAAGGTTCAGAATGGTTGGTTACACAACTTAGTTCAAGGTTAAGCAGCAGGAATTGAAGCCGGGTCTTACTCCAGAGCCACACAGGGCTTCTCAGCCTGGACAACACATCCAGATCCCCTGGAGAGCTTCTTCTAGGTACTAAGGTCCAGCCCCAGCCACAGAAATTCTGATGTGACTGCCCTGGATCAGGGCCTGGGTGTGAACTGCAGCGCGAAGCATGAATTGAAGGAGCTGCATGAATACCAGATGAATGCAGAGCCAGTGAGGTGGAGCGGAACTGGCTGGTCGCCGTCACCAAGAGAGTTTCAATGAACAGAATGGAGTCAGTCTGGAGGAAGGGATGCAAGGGCAGCCAGCGTGCCTCCTTAGCCCTCACTCAGATCAAGGAATTGTTTGGCAATACAGAAGATTACTTTTCCATGTGTGGGTGATATGAAAATGGGAGGAGTAGGCAGATTTAAGATGACAGAATCAGGCATCTAAGCTCCCAATGAAACTGGAAAAATTAGTTAAAAGCTAACAAGTTCACCCAAAATTGGGATAAATTATTGGTGTTCTAGTCCAAGAAAAGCCCATATGGAGGTATGCACTTGCATGGGGTGATAGGAAAGTCTGGGGGGCTTAAATTTTGGGTAAAATAATTTGAGAATTCAGTTTCCTTCAGCTTAATGAGTCATCCGTGTGATGAAAGCTCATGGGCTTTTGGGATGCATGGACAGCGGCATCCCGTGTAGAATAAGGGAGTTCTGTGTTTGCCAAGAAGTGCCACCCTTGAAGGGGACATAGCCAATTTGAGCACATGGAAGGGAAGAAGTAGGAGAGGGAGAAAACTAGAAATAAAATCATTTGATACATGGTATCTATTGAGATCAAGGAAGTTTTCCGAATATCTGAAGGGCTGCATGAGGTAAAGGCTTCAATTTATACTGAGTGGACGGACTATCTGTGAAGTATAAGGCAGAACTCGGCCAGGCACCGTGGCTCACGCCTGTAATCCCAGCACTTTGGGAAGCTGAGGGAGGTGGATTGCTTGAACCCAGCAGTTTGAGACCAGCCTGGGTAACAAATCAAGACCCCCTCTCTACAAAAAAACAAAGGCAGAACTCAACAGTCCAGAGTAGCAGTGACAGGCTGCAGCTGGGATGCCACAGAAGGCATCCTTGGGTGGTTCAGGGAGCCCCAACATCAGGGATGACCTGATCAGTTGGATGGAGATCAGTTGGATGGAGATCAGTTGGATGACCACTGGAGTTTAGCCCTCTGGCCCAGTTTCTGGGATTCTAGTTCTGCTGGCATGCTCTCTGACAGAAGGCTGCAGGGAGGCAGCTGCATGGCTGTGTCTACATCAGGGAGGTTTGGGGACTTGTTGCCATGACATTGCTATTTGTCCTGAAAGGAGCAGAATGTGAGGGAAATGGAAATATTCCTTGAGTTTATCATGGATGGCATGGTTGTGTGTGTGTGTTTAGGTTTGCATTAATAGGATCATATCAAATGCATCTTTTGCCCACTTCTTTAACTTAGGTTTTTGAGATATATTCATGTTAATATGTACAGAGCTAGTTCATTTTAATGAGTTCATAGTACTACATTTTATGTTTTATTGGCTAATCAGTGCCTTCTTTATGGCCCTCCTCTCAAGATTAGCTCTTTGTAGGACTAGGTTTTTCTTTATCAAATGAATACCTGAAAGACCAGAACTTTTTCAATTTACTTTTTTTAAATTATGAAATTAACTCTAAGCCTAAAAGTTAGAGAAAAGAAATATCCACAGGCTCTGTTACAGCTGCCACTTGGATATCCACTGTGCTGGCATTTTTCATAGAGGTTTTCTCATTTTTAATCGTAATACATATTATTTTATATCTGGTTTTCATTGAACACTGTATCATCTGATTTTTTCAGATGTTTCAGGCATTGTACTAGTTATCACTTTTTATGGCTACTTAATATTTTGAATAGATTTGTCATAATTTTTTCAACTAATATCCTATTATTTGTATTTTAGCATTTCTAATTTTCCATACTAAAAATTGATGACTATTTTCCTCTATACGTATGCTTTCATATCTTCATTTAACTACCGAGAAGGTAATACTTGATCAAAGGATATAAATGCTTATCTTTTAACCCATGAAAAATGGATTCGGTAGCAAGGATGGCTGTACAAACAAGAAGGAGCCGCTTTGTGAATTAGACCATCCGTGCGTAGAAATGCATGTGTTTATAGATGTCTAGAAAGTTTCAGCATTTTGATGGTTTGCACTTATGGCGGATTCCTCACCATGGTTTTTCATTTTCAGAAACGCCTAGCTCAATCTGTCTGAAACACCTCTGGCTCAGAACCTGTGGCTCCAAACCTGCCAGGTGACCTTTCCCAGCAGATGTGCTTGCCAGCTTCCCAGGCGGTGTCAGTAATTCACCCGTCCTCTAGGAAAACTAGAGGTGTTCCCTTGTCGGAAGCTGGTAACGTGAAAAGCCCCAAGTGTCAAGACTGTCATGGAAAGGTCCTTGTCCAGGTTTTTGTACCAGTTGGTGATCAAACACATTCCAAATCCAGTGAGGAATTGTCACTGCCACCACCTCCTCCACCACCACCACCACCGCCACCCCCTCCTCTCCCTGCTCTGTTCTCATCCTCTCAAGCTGCAGCTCATCAGAACTTAGGCTTCTGGGCTCCAGTGAAAGATGACCAGCCACTTCCTCTAGTGTGCCAAGCACCTGCTGAGAGACCATGTGACTCCTTGGAAAGTTTTCCATGTCCAGGATCTATGGACGAAGGGTTGGCCTCCTTAAGGCATGGCAGAGCTCCTCTCTGGAAGGTGGAAGTGCTGGGGGTGTGCCCTCACCACGCCTCTGTCCATGAGCACATTCTGGCTGTCATAAGGCAAGGGGTCAAACTGAAGAAAGTTTACCCTGATATTGGCCCAAACCCCAGTAGCAAACCAACCATCAACAGACACACCAGTGACCTTGAGAGGAGCATCAAGGATGCGTGCCAGAGAATCAAGAGGGTGTCTGCTGACTCTGAGGAGGATAGTGATGAGCAGGACCCCAGCCAGTGGGACTATTAGACTCAAGTTTGACAAAGGCACCCACCATGGTAGGCTTGAATAAAGTGGGTGAGGCTAAGACCTATTGAAAAGCACATTAACAGGGTGCTGGTGGACAGGACACATAATACCCCGGAAGACCAGCGGGGCCTTGTGTGGGATGCTGCAGCTTTTTTTTTTTTTTTTTTTTTTTGAGATGGAGTCTCACTCTGTTGCCCAGGCTGGAGTGTAGGGTTTAACCGTGTTAGCCAGGGTGGTCTCGATCTCCTGACCTCATGATCTGCTCACCTTGGACTCCCAAAGTGTTGGGATTACAGGCGTGAGCAGCCGCGCCTGGCCTGTCTTTTTTTTTTTTTTTTTTTTGAGAAGGAGTCTCACTCTGTCCCCTAGGCTGGAGTGCAGTGGCACGATCTTGGCTCACTGCAACCTCTGCCTCCTGGGTTCAAGCAATTCTCTGCCTCAGCCTCCTGAGTAACTGGGATTACAGGCACACACCACCACACCCAGCTACTTTTTGTATATTTAATAGAGATAGGGTTTCACTTTCTTGGCCAGGCTGGTCTTGAACTCCTGACCTCATGATCTACCTGCTTTGGCCTCCCAGGGTGTTGGGATTGCAGGCATGAGCCACCGCACCTGGCCAATGCTGCAGCTGTTATGTGACACAGTGACTCTTAAAACTGGAGAGGGAAGTAGGGATGAGAGTTTCATACATCAGCCCATAGGTGGGATGTCAAGACCCGTCGAAGTGTCACTGGCCTAAGAGAAGAGCACTTATTTCTCACCATGGGTGATCTAGAATTGTTCCCTGATTCTGAAAGAAGTTGACTCTACTCGGGTAAGCAGCACTATTAGACTACTGACTGTGGCCTCCTGTGCATATGGAATAGTGATTTGTCAGATTTACAGGTTTGAATGTGAATGTTATTTTATCAATAATCAGAATAAATTGCTTATATTCAGGAAAAAATACCAATTGTGCACATATTTTTGTAAAATTATACGTAAACACTTTATTTTTTATGTCATTCTAAATAATTTTTTGGATGTTTCTATTTCCAAACGTTTGATAATATATAGAAATATGATTGATTTTGCTTATTGGGTTTGAGTACAACCACCTTACTAAACTCACATATTGAGCATTTTAATAGGTTATTTTGAATGCTTTTACATAGACTGCTATGTTGTCTGAAAATAGAAACAGGTTTATTTCTTCCTTTCTGATGTGGATGTCATTGATTTTTTTTTCCTGCATTACTGATCTGGCTAGGACTATCAGTATAAAGTTGAATGTAAGTGGTAAAAGAGCTGACTTCTTGCCTTGGACCCAGCTTTTAAATCAGTCAGAGAGTCGCCATTAAGTGTAATTTAGTGATAGTTTTGTTTGGTTTTGTTGTTGTTGTTGTTGTTGTTTGTTTTGTAGAGGCCCTCAATCAGCTTAAGTTCCCTTCTTTTCTCATTTTGCTGAGAGTTTTTATAAAGAATAGATGTTGAATTTTGTCAAATGCTTTTGCTGCATTTGCTGAAATGACGTTTATTCTTCATCTACCTAATAATGTTGCAGTTTATATCTGTTGAGCTTTGAATGTTGAACCAGCCTTGCATTCATGGTATAAATCACTTGTTTGTAAAGTATTTTTTAAAAAATATTGCTAGATTTGGTTTCTTAGTATTGTATTTTTATATTTGTCTTCATGTGTTTTTTTTTCCTCACAAGTGCCTGTACCCCTCTTTTTTTTTCTTTAAAGAGAAATGATAATGAGAGAGATTGTCTCTCTTGAAGTTCTCAGTGCCTGTGCATTGTGCACTGCTAGCATCATGACAGAAACTTCAGAACCAGAGCTGGCTTCTAGGCAAGGCTGGCTGGGGGACAAAAAAGAAAAACAATAGGATTATTTCTCTACATATGCTTCATCTTACAGAGGCCACATTCCTGGTTCTCTAGCTAAAAAGAGTAGAAATTTTGCACACCTGGGTTAGAAAAAAAAAAAGAATAGCCATTAAACCCACCTGTTACAGGTCACTATTGGTATTTTGATTTTGCTTTCAATCCATCTGTTATTGTTTACTTTTAAGAGTTGTTGATAGTTGCTTTTTATGTCCAGAGTTTTAATTTCAATCAGAAGGAGAAATAGGCCTTGGTGAGCACGCTTTGTCTTGGCTGGTGCCAGAAGTCTATACTCAAATATTTTTAAAAAATTTTTAGTTGAATAACAAGTCAGACGTGTGCTTAGTTCTCATTGTTTTCCTAAGAATAGAAGAAAAGGTTTTAAATACTTTAACCACTAAATTATTTAAAGCAGGTTTAAAATAAACTCCTTCATTTTGCCTATTGTATTACTCTGTTCTCACACTGCTAATCAATACATACCCGAGACTGTTTAGACTGGATAATTTATAAAGTAAAGAGGTTTAATTGACTCACAGTTTCACATGGCTGGGGAGTCCTCACAATCATGGCATAAGGTGAATGAGGAGCAAAGTCACATTTTACGTGGTGGCAGGCAAGAGAGAGCGTGTGTGCAGGGGAATTCCCCTTTACAAAACGGTCAGATCTCATGAGACTTATTCACTCTCACGGGAACAGCATGAGAAAGACCCGCCTCCATGATTCAGTTACCACCCACTGTGTCCCTGCCACAACATGTGGGAATTATGGGAGCTAAAAATCAAGATGAAATTTGGGTGGGAACACAGTCAAACCATATCTCCTATATACATTCACACTAGCATTTTAATTTTAGAACTAGTTCTATGTTACTATCTGAATTAATTTTTCCACAATTTTGTAAGGAAAAATAATGCTTTCTTTGAATTTCATGTGTAGATGATTTTTTAAGTTTTGTGTCATTTTGTCCAATAAATTCTGAAAATCTTTGTATTGACAGTGTGTTATCTCTGCACAACCATCTATGTATAAGAGCACTCAACAAAAAGAATAATGAGGAAAAAGCACTGGATCTGTATTTATACAAAACAAGCTACCAGCAGAGCCCACTGGGAGTGGTCGTGACATAATCAGGAATGTTATATTCACAGGTTGTAGATCTGCATATGAGAAGAGGGTGTGCAGATAGCAGATTCTAGAAAGTTGCCTAATCAGACAGTAAATGCAGGTGTTTAAGCACTGAACAAAAGTAAGCTGCCTTAATTACTCATAAGAGGGAAGTACAAGTCATTATTACATCTGCTAATTTACAGACTGTAAGATACACTTTAAAAGCAGCAGTAAGTAAACTCTTCATAAAAGTTAGACTCTATGACAAATCCCCTGCCTTTCTTCTTTTGAGGCAGTGCCTTTCTTTTTAATGACTGTTTTTGTTTTTTGAGATGAGGTCTGTCACCTAGGCTGGAGTTCAGTGGCATGATCGATCACTGCAGCCTCGACCTCCAGCTCACGTAATCCTCCTGCTTCAGCCTCCTAAGTAGCTGGGACTACAGGTGTGTGCCACCATGCCTGGCTATTTTTTAAATTTTTTTGTAGAGATGGGGGTCTCACGATGTTGCCCAAGCCGGTCTCAAACTTCTGGACTCAAGCACTCCTGCTACCCAAAGTGCTGGGACTATAGGCGTGAGCCACCATGCCCAGGCTAGTGAATATTTTTGAGAAAAGAAACACATTACCCTCCCTTGTTAATCACTTACTTACAAAAACACGTTTTACTGTTGATCTGTTTTAACTAATATTTTCTTTTTGTGTAAATAACACATTTATACATGTGTATGTATAGATATATTTATAATGTTAAAATTGTGTTTAAGTGTTGTTTACTAAACAGGATAAAATTTTGTTTGGAAAATCGAGATGTAAAATTTTATCTAGTTAATCTATACTCCTTTCCCTTATGGTGTCCAGCTCTGTGCAGGCTCTGCCTCACCCCACATTATGTAAATATCAATTCATATTCAAATGAATATGAAATTTAGCTTTCAACATTTGCCTTTTCAAGTCCTTGAAATTATTGTGGTAATATTATTTCCTATCCACTAGCATACTTTTTAATCCCAACAGTAATGTTTCTGAAAAGACCACTAGTTCTTCTATTGAGCAGTTACTGATACCTTGCTATTCAAGGGGAGGGTAGAGATGCCCACAGCCCCTCTCCTTCAACCACATATGTCCAAGTAAAACCGGTATTACTTCGTTTTAAAAAGATAGACATAATTGTTTTCCACATTATTGAATACATTTCTGTTGTAACCTCAGTTCTACTCTTCAGAATTCTTTGTTTTATTTTCTTGTAGTTGATTTGATGATCGCACTCACTTTCCTATCAGTTGTTCCAGAGACAACGGGCTTAGTCACACCGTGGGGAGACACGTTTGTGGGGGTTGGGTGGAAGTTCTGGTTCAGGTCTGCATCTCTGTTCACCATCATACATGATGATGCTGTAACTCACATCTGCTCTTTGATGAGAAGTCACACAGTAATTGCTAATTTAATCTGTCAAGTCTAACTATTGAGAGCTGACAATGTGTTAGCAGCCCTCACTCTCAGCGCCTCCTTGGCCTCCGGTCCCGGCTTCCACTCCGGCGGCGCTTGAGGAGCCCTTCAGCCCGCCACGGCACCCTGGGAGCCCCTCTCTGAGCTGGCTGAGGCCGGAGCCTCCTCCCCATGTTTGC
>NW_022310247.1:0-2125 GCF_002776525.5 Piliocolobus tephrosceles
CATTCCATTCCATTTCATTCCCTTCCTTCGGTTCCATATTCTATTCCATTCCATATTACATTCCATTCCACTCCATATTCCATTCCGTTCCATATTCCATTCCATTTTGTATTCCATTCCATACCATATTCTATTCCATTCCATTCCCCATTCCATTCCATTCCACATTCCGTTCCATTCCGTTCCCTTCTATTCCATATTCCATTCATTTCCATATTCCTTTCCATTACTTTACATTCCATTCTCTTCCATTCCATTCCATTTCGCATTCCCTTCCATTCCATATTCTGTTTCGTTCCATTTCATATTCCATTACAGTCCATATTCCATTCCATTGTTTCCATATTCCGATGTATTCCATTCCATATTTCATTCCATTTCGTATTCCATTCCTTTCCTTATTCCTTTCCATACCATATTATATTCCTTCCCATATTCCTTTTCATTGCTTTCCATTCCATTCCATATTCCGTTTCTTTCCGTTACGTTCCATTCCACTCCATTGCATTTTGCATTTCAGTCTATATGCGGTTTCATTCCTTTCCTTCCATACTCCATTCCATTCCATTCCATCCCATTCTATTCCATTGTATTCCGTTCCATATTCCGCTCCCCTCCATTCCATTTCAATCCATTTTCCATTCCAGTCCGTATTCCATTCCATTCTATTCTATATTCCTTTGCATTGCATTCCATTCCTTATGCCATTTCATACCAATCCACATTCCATTCCATTCCATTCCTTATTCAATTCCATTCAATTTTCCATACCATTCAATTCCATTCCGTATTCCATTGCATTCCGTATCCCATTCCATTCCATTCCTTTCAATTCCATTGCATTTCATATTCCCTTCCATTCTATATTCCATTCCATTCCATTACCTTCCATTCCATTCTGTTCCATATTCCACTCCATTCCATATTCCATTCCATACCATTCCATTCCATTCCATATTCCATTCCATTCCACTGCATTCCATTCCGTTCCAATCCATTCCATTCCTTACTGCATTCCATTCCATATTCCATTACATTTCATATTCCATTCCATTTCTTATTACTTTCCATACCATTCCTTTCCATTCCATTCCATTCCATTTAATATTCCGTTCCATTCCATTCCATATTCCTTTCCAATCCATATTCCATTCCATTCCATTCTATTTCATTCCATTCCATGCCATTTCATATTCAAGCCCTTTCCATTCCATAACATTCAATTCCATTCCATTCCATATTCCATTCCAATCCATTCCATTCCATTCCATTCTATTCCCTTCCATATTCCAATCCATTCCATTCCCTTCAATTCCTTTCCATGTTCCGTTCCATTCCATATTCCATTCCATTCCATTTCATATTCCATTCCTTTCCGTTCCATACTCATTTCCATTCCATTCCATTCCATTCCTTTCCATTCCATATTCCACTCCATTCCATATTCCATTCCAATCCATTCCATTCCTTTCCATCCCATTCTATTCCATTGTATTCCGTTCCATATGCCGTTCCCCTCCATTCCATTTCAATCCATATCCATTCCATTCTATTCCATTCCATATTCAATCCATTCCATTCTATTCCATTCCATATTCAAATCCATTCCATTCCCTTCAATTCCTTTCCATGTTCCATTGCATTGCATATTCCATTCCATTCCGTTTCATATTCCATTCCATTCCGTTCCATACTCATTTCCATTCCAATCCATTCCATTCCTTTCCATTCCATATTCCATTCCATTCCATATTCCATTTCATTCCATATTCCATTCCAATCCACATTCCTTTCCATTCCCTTCTATTCCATTTCATAATCCATTCCGTTCGATATTCCATTCTATTCCATTCCATATTTCATTCCATTCCATACACCATTTCATTCCATTCCATATTCCTTACCATTCCATATTCCATTTGATTTCGTATTCCTTTCCGTACCATATTCCCCTCCATTCCATATTCCATTCCATTTCGTTCCATTCCATTACATATTCTGTTCCGTTCCATTCCGTTCCATTCTATTCCATATTCCACTCCGTTCTATATTCCATTTCATTCCTTTCCCTTCCATTCCATTTCGTTGCATTCCATTCCATTTCATATTCTTTTCTATTCTCTTC
>NW_022310249.1:0-8577 GCF_002776525.5 Piliocolobus tephrosceles
GGTGCTTCAGTCGCTGCCGTGATTGGTCCAAGAAGGTCGGAGGTCGGGTCTACTGGTTTGACGTGGGTGTAGTGGATCCACGACGCGATGCCTTCTACCTTCAGGGTGGTGGGTGTGGTTAGGAGTACCTGGAGTGGTCCCTTCCACCTGGGTTCTAAGGTCTCTTGTCGGTGTCGCTTAACCAGGACCCAGTCTCCCGGCTGGTACGGATGGGGTGTTGGTGGGGGACCGGTCTCATATAGTTCTTTCAGCTTGGGCCAGATTTCCTGATGAATTTTCTGCAAGGCTTGTAGGGAAAATAAGAGTTCAGAGACATTTTCTGTTTCAGATTTGAGCAGATCACCTTTCAGGCTGGGAACCAGGGGTGGGGGTCTGCCATACATGATTTCATAAGGGGTAAGGCCCAGTCTGTAAGGGGTATTATGGGCCCGGAACAGAGGGTAGGGGAGAAGGACCACCCAGTTAGCGCCAGTCTCCATAGTCAATTTAGTTAAGGTCTCCTTTAAGGTCCGATTCATCCTCTCTACCTGTCCTGAACTTTGGGGCCTGTAAGCACAATGTAATTTCCAATTTGCCCCAAGGATGGAAGCCAAATCCTGACTTACCTTAGCAACGAAGGCCGGCCCATTATCTGACCCTATCTGGACGGGGAAGCCATACCTGGGGAGGATATCTTCCAGAATTTTCTTTGCTACAACCTGAGCAGTCTCCCTTTTGGTCGGGAATGCTTCAATCCACCCTGAAAAAGTATCTACAAAGACAAGTAAGTACCAATAACCGTATTTTCCTGGCTTTATCTCAGTAAAATCTACTTCCTAGTAGATACCGGGCCTAGTTCTCCTGAGCCTTGTTCCCATTGCAGCCTGGGATTGGGGGTAGGCGTTGTTAAGCTGGCAGACTTTGCAATTTGTCACGATGCTGCTGGCCGTCTCGGCTATATGTCTGATTTTGAGCTTGGAGCGTCTGATCAGGTCTATCATCCGCCGGGCACCCAGGTGGGTGGTTCGGTGGATGTGTTCTAACACTTGTTGTCCTAATTTTTCTGGTAGGATGGTTTGGTCATTAGTATCAGTCCACCACCCATTCTGGATCTGTTTCAGGGGAAGTTTGTCGATCCACTGGAGATCTTGTTCTGAATAATCAGGGAGCTATGGCAAGTCCTGGGGGCCCAGATCAGGGAGCTGGAGTGCAAGGAGTTGGCTGGGAGCCTTTGCCACACTCCTTGCAGTTTGGTCTGCCAGAAAGTTGCCTTGAGCAATTGGAGTGGTTGGTTTCTGATGCCCTGGGCAATGTACAATAGCCAATTTTTCTGGTCTCCACAGGGCTGTTAACAGGGCTAGGATCTCTTGCTTGTTTTTTTTATCTCTTTTCCTTCAGCCGTTAGTAACCCTCGCTCCCTGTAAATGGCCCCATGTATGTGCGCTGTAGCAAAAGCATATCGGCTGTCTGTGATACTGTCAGTTTCCTCCCTGCCCCTAGGGTAAGAGCTTGGGTGAGCGCTATCAGTTCGGCCTTCTGGGCCGATGTCCCCGGGGGCAGGGGTTCCGCCCAGATTACCTCAGTCTCTGAAGTCGCTGCTGCTCCAGCGTACCTCTGGCCTTGGTGTATGAAGCTGCTCCCGTCAGTGAACCAGACGAGGTCTGCATCAGGAAGTTGCCGGTCCTGCAGGTCCTCTCGAACTCCGTGCACCTGAGTTAGTATCTCGGTGCAATCATGGAGCAGGGCGTCCAGGTCCGGGTTGGGCAGCAGCGAGGCAGGGTTTAAGGTTGTTGGGGGTAGAAAAGTTATCCTGAGAGGGTTTAGTAGTAGTCCTTGGTAGTGGGTGAGCCGGGCATTACTTATCCATCGATTAGGTGGCTGTTTGAGTACACCCTCGATGGCATGTGGGGTACTGACCCGTAATTCTTGACCCATGACAAGTTTGTCAGCATCTTGTACCATCAGGGCCGTGGCTGCAATCATTCGGAGACAAGGGGGCCACCCGGCAGCCACTGGGTCTAATTTCTTTGACAGGTAGGCAACTAACTGGCCTCTGCCAGGGGCCTAAGTTCTGAGTTAGCACCGCCTTGGCGACACCCTTGCTCTCATCCACATATAAGTGGAAGGGCTTAGTGACGTCAGGTAGTCCCAGTGCAGGTGCAGAGAGTAGGGCGGTTTTGATCTGTTGGAAAGCCAACTCAGCTTCTTCTGTCCAATTAAATGGCTGCTGTCCCCGTGTTGCCTGATATAAGGGTTTAGCCAGCTCTGCAAACCCAGGTATCCATAGTCTACAAAATCCTGCCGACCCCAGGAATTCCCTTACTTGTCAGGTGGATTGTGGCCTTAAATTGCTTTTCCTCTGGAGTATCTCTATTATTGTAAACTCGCTGGGCTATCTGAAGAAGGTCCTGAGGCTGTTTTCCCTCTAAGTCTTCTAATTTCTGGAGTTTCTTTTTAATGTCTGGGGCTGCCTGATTTACAAAAGACATTACAACAGCTGCCTGACTCCCTGGGGCCTCTGGGTCTATGGAGGTGTACTGTCTAAAAGCTTCCATTAATCTTTCTAAGTAGGTAGCTGGGCTTTCTGTCTTTCCCTGCAGAACAGAGTATACTTGAGCCAAATTAGTGGGCTTGCGAGCAGCTGCCCGGAGACCCGCCATTAGAGTCTGGTGATAAAGGTGTAGCCGTCCCCTACCTTCTGCTGTGTTGTAGTCCCACGCTGGCCTGGTCAGAGGAAAAGTCGCGTTTATGAGGTCGGGGTTGGCAGTCAGTTGACTGTCGTCCCCCGGGAGCAGCTTTCTAGCTTCTACCTGTATTCTCTCTTGCTCCTCCGTTGTGAACAAGATTCGGAGGAGCTGCTGACAATCATCCCAAGTGGGCTGGTGGGTGAACATGACACTATCCAGTAAAGCCATTAAATCTTTGGCATTGTCTGAAAACCAGGCACTCTGAGTCTTCCAGTTATACAGATCACTGGTGGAGAATGGCCAGTACTGGAGTCTGGGAATTCCCGTGTCATCTGGGGGTCCTATTTCCCGAAGGGGTAGAGCCACTGTGGAGTCAGGCGGCTGGGGGGGCTAGCCCGCAAAGTGCGCCCTCGCGTCCGCCCCGCCGGCCCTTCAGAGTTACTTTCACTTTCAGCGGTCCGGGTGCGCCGGCCGCCTCCCGTCCGCCTGCTCCCTCCTGCGGCTCAGCCCAGGGGGCTGGGGCCTGGGGTCCGGAGGGATACGGAGGGGGTCCTGTGGACAGTGGGTCCCCACTATCAGGTAGAACAGGATGGGGGGGCAGTCGGTTGCTTGGATTTTAGCGGCCGAGCAACCAGTGCCTTACAGTGTTCAGGGTCTAATTGGAAAGGGGGCAGCCAAGGGGGCGGGTTCTCAGCTAGGTCCTGCCATATGAGGATATATGGGATATGATCCGGGTGGCCAGCACGCCCTGGTAGGAAAACCTTGGACTTGACTCTAGTGATGACAGGAAGGTGGAATGTCTCTTCGGGTGGCCACCCTACATTAAAGGCAGGCCATTCAGAGTGGCATAGAGTAATTAGCTTTCCCTTCCTGATCTCCATACTAAGATCATGGCCCCTTGCTCTAACATCCTTGAAATTACTTGTAAGGAGAGATAGGGGAGTGCTCTGGGTATTACCCATCCTGTGATAATTTATAGTCTCTTCCTGTAAAAGAATATGGGTTAGAATTCCTGTAAAGGAAATCTGGCATATTAATAATATCTAGCCACAAGCGTGCTCCGGCAGCCCAGGTCAGAATCAGTTCAGATAAAAATCTAGATCAGACAAGAGCCAGGGGACGTCTCCCACTGGTCTCCGCTGGCTGTCCTATAGCGTGTCTGCCAGGACTGCATCAGCTTCAGTTTCAGACCTCGCGAGTCACAGATACGGGTTCAGAACAGACACAGACAGACAAACAGAGATGAGCCGGCTCACCTATCAGCAGATCGATCCTAGTAGATCCGTTGACCAGGGGTCTGGTGGGCTTGGGGAATCCCAGACCAGCCCCCAGATGTTATGCCCAGACCGTTTATTCCCCAAAGAAGACCACCAGAGTCCAGAGTCAAAGCCAAGCGGCAAGGATCTTTACTGCAAGTTCGAACTTGGTCCCTCCGCTTCACAGCTTGCAAGAGGGCCCCAAACAATGCGTGCACTTGCTTTTTATAGCCCGATGTAAACAGGACTTGTAAGGTTACAGAGGAACAAGGGATTTCTCTAGGTTACAGCATTACAATTGGTTAACATTTTAAGTTATACATTTAACAGTTTTCTATTGGTTCCTGCGCTTTCAGTAAAACCACAAACGGCTGTGTCCTTATCGGGGATTTTCCAGGTGGTGTTTTTCTAAAGTTGAGATATATGGTAGTCTCTGAGTTGAGAAATGTGTTTGTACTGGGCTCAGGAAGTTGAGATGCTGTTAATCTGTGACTCTACCCCCAATCTTGTCCTTGCTAGAGACATCGCTGTGGTAATTAAGGTTTAAAGGATTTTGGGCTATAAGGAATGTGCTTTGTTAGGCAAATGCTTAAAGCCTGCTTGTGGTTGAAGGTCAGTACCATTCTCCTAAATCTCAGCAAAAGAAAAACATCTGTCTCCCGCCCATCCCTGGGCAAATGGAACATCTCCAGGCATCTGTATGTCTTACTGCTGATTCACTCCCTCATCTTCTGAGCAACAACTACCGAGGGAACTCAGAGACCGGTGCCAGTGTGGGTCCTCTGTAAGCATGGCACTGGTCCCCTGGGCCCCGCCTTTCTCTCTCTATATTTTTTCTCTGTGTCTTTATTTCTTTCATTCCCCCCTTTTCTCAGGTACCTCTAGAGCCAATCTTGGGTCTTATAAGTCTGATTCTGTTTCAGCATTTACAGGTTGGTATTGGGCTCTGAGGACCATGAGCTGTACGGTGTCAAACCTCTCCCTGACAAACTGCAAAATTCTGTTAACAACACAAGGTCCTACGGTAAGCAGAAATAGTAGACTTAGCAGGGGTCCAAGGAAGGGGGCTAACAGGGAAAACATAGAGGAATTCCAGCAGTTATGCAAGTTGGTCTGCAGCTGAAGCAAACTGCCATTTTTTTACTTCTATGCTTAACTTGCATAACTGCTGGACCCAGTTCTCTACAAGCCCTGATTCATTTATGTAGAAACAACAGTCTTCCTTTAGGAACATACATGTACCACCTTTTTCAGCAGTGAGTAGATCTAGGGCCCTCCGGTTCTGCAAGGTTACCTGAGCTAGGGATGTGAGCTGTCGCTGAAGGGAGGCAAGGGACTCAGCTGACTCCTCCATAGCAACGGCAAATTGTTGGTACAACTTGTTGCTTTCTATGAGGGTGTGACCTAGGACTCCCCCCGCCAGTCCGGCCGCAATGAGGGATGAGGTGAGGGAGATTCCCGCAATGAGGGGGAGAAATATGGCTCGAGCAGGTCTCGGTCTAGGGGCTGGGTGAATAGCAGTACTAGTCCAGTTACCTGTGTGCCCCAGGAACTCGCCGGCAGTTAGTAGAGTTAACCGGGGAACTAATGTGACAGGAAGACACAGTAGGTCGGTAACAGAGGGACCAGATAGGTTCTTAGATAATGTTCCATTACACCAAAAGAATATGCCCGGCGGAGCCCTTAGGGTGGTACTAGGGGGCGTGGCAGTGATGTTGCAGAGGCTGGAGTTAGTGCCTGAAAAACAGTAGGGAAACTTTTCCTGACTGGGATTCAGGTACAGTGGCACATTAGGAATAGGGGCATATGAGAGATTCTGGAGGTTGTTAGCTTGGGTAGAGGTAGAGGATCCCCATGGCAGAGGGACAGTGGTTAGCGGCGGACGCCCTAGGGTGGCACACAGAAAGCAGCCAGACAAGCTGTGAAGTCCTGTAAGGTTAGCAAGCTCTATTCCTTCCTGTAACAATTCTAACCAGGAAAAGGGACGTAGATTTTGCGTCAACCTGCTTTCCTGTCATTGGATTTCTCCATGAACGAGAGGCCTCACCTGGACTAGGCCACGCCACAGATAGAGATGGCTACTAGGCCATGTGGATGAGGACGAGTAATATATGGCCTCATACTGGGCGTGGTCCAGTGTGAGTTCCATGGGTCTTTAACTATCCAAGTATAAATTTTATCCTCACCTCTATAAAAGTTTTTTTCCCGGTTCCACCCAATTCCTAGGGGAATGCATTTTACAATAGCTGTACGGGCAGCCCGCGTTTTGGTGCCACCAATAGTGTTTACAATTGTATTCAGTCTGATCAAACTCAAAACATATAATGGGGTATCGTGACAACGTCCTAGTGAAATTTAGTAAAATTGGGCCGCTGCACCATGAGGAGGGGCAACCAGCACTGGCCAATAATTTCCCAGGCTTATGAGGTTGCCCAGGGTGGGTTTGGTTTTTATAAAGCCAGAATCTCCAGACAAAGGGGTTAGGAACTGGTTTTGTGTTTGCCCCAGCAGCCACTAGGGCGACTAAAGTTAGGGTTAGACTACCTAGCTGCATGTTTGCAGTGAGCTATGCTGCCGGCGCAGGGTGAGTTTTAAGGGATTGTTCTTAGCTCTGTCCACAGTCCACGTGGCTGGTGCTTCAGTCGCTGCCGTGATTGGTCCAAGAAGGTCGGAGGTCGGGTCTACTGGTTTGACGTGGGTGTAGTGGATCCACGACGCGATGCCTTCTACCTTCAGGGTGGTGGGTGTGGTTAGGAGTACCTGGAGTGGTCCCTTCCACCTGGGTTCTAAGGTCTCTTGTCGGTGTCGCTTAACCAGGACCCAGTCTCCCGGCTGGTACGGATGGGGTGTTGGTGGGGGACCGGTCTCATATAGTTCTTTCAGCTTGGGCCAGATTTCCTGATGAATTTTCTGCAAGGCTTGTAGGGAAAATAAGAGTTCAGAGACATTTTCTGTTTCAGATTTGAGCAGATCACCTTTCAGGCTGGGAACCAGGGGTGGGGGTCTGCCATACATGATTTCATAAGGGGTAAGGCCCAGTCTGTAAGGGGTATTATGGGCCCGGAACAGAGGGTAGGGGAGAAGGACCACCCAGTTAGCGCCAGTCTCCATAGTCAATTTAGTTAAGGTCTCCTTTAAGGTCCGATTCATCCTCTCTACCTGTCCTGAACTTTGGGGCCTGTAAGCACAATGTAATTTCCAATTTGCCCCAAGGATGGAAGCCAAATCCTGACTTACCTTAGCAACGAAGGCCGGCCCATTATCTGACCCTATCTGGACGGGGAAGCCATACCTGGGGAGGATATCTTCCAGAATTTTCTTTGCTACAACCTGAGCAGTCTCCCTTTTGGTCGGGAATGCTTCAATCCACCCTGAAAAAGTATCTACAAAGACAAGTAAGTACCAATAACCGTATTTTCCTGGCTTTATCTCAGTAAAATCTACTTCCTAGTAGATACCGGGCCTAGTTCTCCTGAGCCTTGTTCCCATTGCAGCCTGGGATTGGGGGTAGGCGTTGTTAAGCTGGCAGACTTTGCAATTTGTCACGATGCTGCTGGCCGTCTCGGCTATATGTCTGATTTTGAGCTTGGAGCGTCTGATCAGGTCTATCATCCGCCGGGCACCCAGGTGGGTGGTTCGGTGGATGTGTTCTAACACTTGTTGTCCTAATTTTTCTGGTAGGATGGTTTGGTCATTAGTATCAGTCCACCACCCATTCTGGATCTGTTTCAGGGGAAGTTTGTCGATCCACTGGAGATCTTGTTCTGAATAATCAGGGAGCTATGGCAAGTCCTGGGGGCCCAGATCAGGGAGCTGGAGTGCAAGGAGTTGGCTGGGAGCCTTTGCCACACTCCTTGCAGTTTGGTCTGCCAGAAAGTTGCCTTGAGCAATTGGAGTGGTTGGTTTCTGATGCCCTGGGCAATGTACAATAGCCAATTTTTCTGGTCTCCACAGGGCTGTTAACAGGGCTAGGATCTCTTGCTTGTTTTTTTTATCTCTTTTCCTTCAGCCGTTAGTAACCCTCGCTCCCTGTAAATGGCCCCATGTATGTGCGCTGTAGCAAAAGCATATCGGCTGTCTGTGATACTGTCAGTTTCCTCCCTGCCCCTAGGGTAAGAGCTTGGGTGAGCGCTATCAGTTCGGCCTTCTGGGCCGATGTCCCCGGGGGCAGGGGTTCCGCCCAGATTACCTCAGTCTCTGAAGTCGCTGCTGCTCCAGCGTACCTCTGGCCTTGGTGTATGAAGCTGCTCCCGTCAGTGAACCAGACGAGGTCTGCATCAGGAAGTTGCCGGTCCTGCAGGTCCTCTCGAACTCCGTGCACCTGAGTTAGTATCTCGGTGCAATCATGGAGCAGGGCGTCCAGGTCCGGGTTGGGCAGCAGCGAGGCAGGGTTTAAGGTTGTTGGGGGTAGAAAAGTTATCCTGAGAGGGTTTAGTAGTAGTCCTTGGTAGTGGGTGAGCCGGGCATTACTTATCCATCGATTAGGTGGCTGTTTGAGTACACCCTCGATGGCATGTGGGGTACTGACCCGTAATTCTTGACCCATGACAAGTTTGTCAGCATCTTGTACCATCAGGGCCGTGGCTGCAATCATTCGGAGACAAGGGGGCCACCCGGCAGCCACTGGGTCTAATTTCTTTGACAGGTAGGCAACT
>NW_022310250.1:0-1887 GCF_002776525.5 Piliocolobus tephrosceles
AACTGGAGCCACTGCACTTCAGCCTGGGTAACACAGCGAGACTCCATGTCAAAAAAAAAAAAAAAAAAAAAAAAAAATTCAAAGTAGAAAAACAGAAAGAAAAGAAAACTGTCTGAGTTGAAGAGGGAAAAGGAATCAGGCATAATTTTAGAAGAAAAGAAATGAGAAGAGAGATCATGTGATGACTTAAAGACTGTTTTAGGAAGATATATAAAGATCTGCACTAAAACAGTGCTAACAAAAATAAAGGGGTGCAAAACCATGCAGAGAAAGATAATGAGAAAAAATATTAATTGGAATCAGAGAACAAATTAAAATTTTCATCAAATAGAAAAGCAGGCATATTGGGAGCTTCAAAGGCACTGAGGAAAATACTTTTTTTTTTTGAGATGGAGTCTCACTCTGTTGCCCAGGCTGGAGTGCACTGGCACGGTCTCGGCTCACTGCAAACTCCATCTGCCACGTTCACGCCATCCTCCTGCCTCAGCCTCCGGAGTAGCTGGGACTACAGGCACCCGCCACCACACCCGGCTAATTTTTTGTATTTTTTTTAGTAGAGAGGGGGTTTCACCATGTTAGCCAGGGCGGTCTATCCTGACTTCCTGATCCGCCCACCTCAGCCTCCCAAAGTGCTGGGATTACAAGCGTAAGCCACCACACCCGGCAAATATTAGATTTTAAATGTTCTCACTACAGAAAAATGATGCATTTGTGATGTGATAGATATGTTAATTGGCTTGATATTATCATTCCACAATGTATACACGGATCAGAACATCACACTCTGCCCCATGAACATACACAATTATTACCTTCATTAAAATAAAACATTAAAATCTTATCTCTTAGGAAAAAATATTAATAAGAAGCCCCAAACTTGTAATTTCACCTCCTTAAACCTCAGCTTCTTCACCAGTAACAGAAAAAGGATAACTCCATTTTCCAGTCCTTTGGTGCTGTAAGAATCCCTTAGCAGAGGAACTGTCCACGGGGCTGCTATTACTATTGCCATCAAGCAGTGGGAATCCAGCGGCATCCCCGCACACCACAGGTTACTTTTTTTGTTTTTGTTTTTGTTTTGAGACAGGCTCTCACTCTGTCACCCAGGCTGGAGTGCAGTAGTGATCAATGCTCACTGCAGCCTCAACCTCTTGGGCTCAAGCAATCCTCCCACCTCAGCCTCTCAAGTAGCTGGACTGCAGGTGTGCACCACCATGCCAGAACAATGAAAAAATTTTTTTTTTTTTTTTTTAGAGATGGGGGGGGTCTCACTCTATTACCCAGGCTGGTCTTGAACTCCTGGGCTCAAGCAATCCGCCTGCCTTGGGCTCCCAGAATGTCGAGATTACAGGTGTGAGCCACCGCGCCTGGCCACTGCTGCAGATTACTTTTACCCAAGTATTACTCTACATGTTCTGGGGGTGGGGCCCACGACATTGGGTTTATGGAACAATGAGGAGGATTGGATTCCAGAGAGTCACAGTTTCCCTGAAGCCTGACAGCCAGGACTCCAGTTCAGGCCCTTGCGTGCAAGTGCAGTGATAGCTTCTGTCGGGGCAGGCAGAAGGGAGAGGTTCTTTCTGGTGAGAAAAAATAAGAGCTGGCATCTGAGCCAGCCTTAGAAGGATGACCCGGAGAACTGGAGGCGGAACACTGCAGACTCTGAGATACGCCTGGGAAGGTGTTTCTGGGGCCCAGGAGCAGGTGTTTAAGTAGAAATGCAGTGAGGGATGAGGAGAAGTACAAAGTAGTTTAAGTGTGTCTTAAACTGTGGCCAGACACGGTGTCTCATGCCTGTAATTCCAGCACTTTGGGAGGCCAAAGTGAGGGGATCATGAGCTCAGGAGATTGAGACAATCCTGGCCAACATGGTGAAACTCCGTCTCT
>NW_022310252.1:0-1553 GCF_002776525.5 Piliocolobus tephrosceles
TGACCTCAGGTGATTCACCTGCCTCTGCCTCCCAAAGTGCTTGGATTACAGGTGTGAACCACTGCGCCCAGCCATAGTGAATCTCAAATTAAGTAAATGTTAGCAAAAAGGTTGAAATGAAATGCTTGTCACATAATTATGGAAGCTCAGAAATACAAATCTAAGCATGAATTATGAATAAATAGAAATAAATTTAAATTAACCAGTGTTTTATTCTCCCATCACTGCATGGGTAGCTTGAACCATTTCCTAAATTCAGCATCAGCTATGGTAGAATAATGGTAGTTTGTGGGAAAATTACAAACACTCCCTCCTCCCTCCGAAAAAAGGTAAATTTTGTGGTGGCAGGAGGAAAAGCTTTCCAATTAGATATTAGCAGATAAAAAATTAGCCTGATGAACAAGCAGAGGCTGTTGGAGCTCGTTAAAATGGAAGGGTTGGGTGCCAGGTGCAGTGGCTCCTGCCTATAATCTCAACACTTTGGGAGGGCGAGGTGGGAGGATGGTTTGAATTGAGTAGTTCAAGACCAGGCTGGGCAACATGGTGAAACCCTGTCTCTGCAAAAAATGCAAAAATTAGCTGGGTGGTGGTGCTCGCCTGTAGTCCCAGCTACTTGGGAGGCTGAGTTGTGAGGATCGCTTGAGTCCAGGAGGTTGAGGCTGCAGTGAGCTGTGGTTATGCCACTGCACTCCAGCCTGGGAGAAAGAGTGAGACCCTATCTCCAACAATCAATCAATAAATGAAATTAAAGGTCAGGGTCTCTGCACAGCCAGTCTGGTGAGGTAAACAGCAAGTGGAGACTGGGTAATTAGAGGAGGAATGTGCAAGGGATCTGATTAGCAGGCTTCAAACTATATTCAAGGCTGAAACCAGTTAGCCAGACACTTGATTATAGTGTTTACAAGGATCTTTGGGGAAAAAAAAGGATCTCTGGAGATTTCAAAATTGTTTTATTATTTGTGGGTGTGGATTATACTTGATGATTCCTCTATCCATGTGACTTGATATGAACAGGTCAGGACTGGCCTCAAGAGAAGCAAAGCAAAGGATATTACTCTCAAATGACTTACCAGACATTCTGAAGGAGTTCATGGGTGAAACCGAAGAAACATGGCACCCATGGTGGGTAGCAATCTCTGCAAATAACTCAACGGGGGAATAATTGTATTCCAGGCACTGTGCAGACCTACCAGAAGCTTGGTGACGACGTCCTCCCCAGAGCTGTGTTCTTGCAGAGGGCAGATGGTGTGGATGAAGGGTAGGAAGGTGTCGGTGTAGTCAAACAGGTACAGGTAGAGCAGACCCAGCCTGGGGGAGCTCTTGAGGGCATACAGCAAGAACAGAGACCTGCCTGGGTTCACAGCCTGCAGAGAAGAAGAGTACAGGGCCACATTACAACCATAGCGGCCAGCTGCCCACCCACGCCCCTTCCCATCTCTAGCTTGTTGCCATCAGCCTTTTTGCATGGTACGTACAATGCATGAATGAATGAATGGCAAGAAGAGGTCAAGTGATCCACATTTTGGGTTACATTGTATAAAGATCCGATCTTG
>NW_022310253.1:0-5405 GCF_002776525.5 Piliocolobus tephrosceles
GGGGCTGGGCGAGGCCGAGCCTGCCTTGCCTGGGACATCAGGAGCTGAGGGTCTATATAGGTCGGGCCCCAGGAGACCTCAGGGGGCTTGTGGAAGGATGGGGGTGTGCATGGACAGATACATGGATGGACAGACTGATGGAAAAACGGATGAGTAACTGTCCAGTCTGAAGTCCTGTCCATGGAGGAGGGACCCAGGAAGGCCTCTTGGGGACAGCTGTGCTTCCAGGTTCCTAGTCACTACACAAGATCTTAGGGTCCTAGGGCAGCAATCGGAAGGGTCCCCATTTCCCTTTCACTCCCTGTAACTGGCCCAGCCCCCCTGAAATGTCCAAGGTCTGGAGGCAGCAGGTGGGGTGTGTTCTGTAAGGACCCACTTCCAGCTTCTGCCAATCCTGCCCACCCCTGGGTCCCTCTGAGCTCCGAGTGTCTGGCGGTGCCCTACAGTTGGCCATAGCTCTGCAACCAGCATTTTGAAAAGTTCCTGGTGATCCCTGAGGAGGAGGCAGGGGCTGCATGAACAGAAGGTTCTGGAGCAGCAGATGTCACTTCTGATCCTTGACTGTGATCTTGAGACCCTGTCTAGCTTAGGTCTGGGCATGGGGCTTGGGCACCTCGGTGCTGGGATACAGGCCCATTTTCCAGCTGTGCTAGGGTAGGCTTCATTAACCAAACCCTCCCCTACCTCTATGTCCCCACCGCAACCAACTTCCCCTCTAAAAACCATTTGTCAATTTTGTTTGTTTTTTGTTTTTGTGGTTTTTTTTGAGATGGAGTCTCGCTCTGTGGCCCAGGCTGGAGTGCAGTGGCATGATCTCAGCTCACTGCAAGCTCTGCCTCCTGGGTTCGTGCCATTCTGCTGTTTCAACCTCCCAAGTAGCTGAGACTACAAGTGTCCACCACCACTACCGGGTAATTTTTTGTATTTTTAGTAGAGATGGGATTTCATCGTTAGCCAGGATGGTCTCGATCTCCTGACCTTGTGATTCACCCGCCTTGGCCTCCCAATGTGCTGGGATTACAGGCGTGAGCCACTGCACCCGGCCAGCAATTTTGAATAAACATATGCTTATGCATATCAAGCAAACCCTAGTCCTAGGTTTTTATCCAAGTGGAATGAAAACTTATGTTTAAACAAAAACTTGTTTGAAAATATTTATACTGGTTTTATTCACCATTAGCAAGAAGCAGAAACATTTGGTTTGACCCACGACACACATACACACACACCACACACACCACACACACACACACCACACACACAGCACACACACCACACAGACACAAGTGGAAACAACCCAATTGTCATTCAACTGGTGAATGCATTGTGACACCTTCATAAATAGAATCAGACTCAGCAATAATAGGGAACAAACTACTGATCCATAAGGGAACTGGGATGAATTGCAACATTGTTACACTGACCTCAGGAAGCCAGACTCAGAAGGTTACATACTTAGACTTCTACTCAGCATTAAAAAGGAACAAACTATGTTGCAACCGAGCCACCTGGAGGAACACCTAGAAAACTATGCTGAGTGGGAGAAAGCCAGTCCCTAGAAGTCACATACTGTATGATTCCATGTGCAGAACATTCTTGAAATAACAACATTATACAAGGGGAGACCAAATTAGTGGTTGCCAGGGGCTAAGGAGGGGTTTGGGACAGTGGGAAGTGGGTGTTTCTGTGAAAGGGCAGCATGAGGGATGTTTGGGAGGGAAACTTTGGTTCTCACTGTGTCAGTGTCAATATCCTGGCTGTGATCCGTTACTGTAGCTGCAAGGTGCTACCTTTGAGGGAACTGGCCGGAGTACCGAGGATCCCTCTGTATTATTCCTCACAACCACATGAGAAGCTACAGTTATCTCAAAATAAAAAGTTTAATTTAAAAAACAGTCACATCCTTTACATTTGCACTTCCATGATATTCCGTAAAAAGCAAAAGTATAGGGTCAGAAAGAGATCAGTGGTTGCCGTGATTGGGGTACAGAAAGGGTTTGACTACAAGAGGCACAAAAGGGCTGACAGCAGCGGCTCACCCCTGTAATCCCAGCACTGTGGGAGGCTGAGGCAGGTGGGTCACTTGGGGCCAGGAATTTGAGACCAGCCTGGCCAACATGGTGAAACCCTGTCTCTACTAAAAATAACAAAAATTATCCGTGTGTGGTGACACACCTATGATTCCAACTACTCAAGGGTTTGGGGCAAGAGAATCGTCTGAACCCAGGAGGCGGAGGTTGCAGTGGGCCGAGATTGCACCTCTGCACACCAGCCTGGGTGACAGAGTGAGACTGTGTCTCTAAAGAAGGGGTGCTTAGAGAAATTTGGGGGTGGTGGTGGAAATACTCTGTATTTCAATCGTGATAGTTACACGAGTCAATGATTTTTAAAAAATTATACTAGGTTTTATTAGCTACACCAAAAAGAGTAAAGTTTACTGTAAATTAAAATGGAAATGTTTCAAATATTTAAATGTTTTAAAATGTTTATTATGTCATTACAGTTGTCAAAAACATACTTATCTTCAATGTTTAACGTCCCTCCCATGGATGTAACAGAGTTTATTTTACCTCCCCCAAAGGTTCGACATTTAGGCTGTTTCCACTTTACCCTCCATGAACATACTTACTTTTTTTTTTGAGATAGTCTCGCTCTGTTACCCAGGCTGGAGTGCAGTGGCACAATCTTGGCTCACTGCAACCTCCGCCTCCCAGGTTCAAGCGATTCTCCTACCTCAGCCTCCCACACATTAAGAATTTTTAGCTGAAATTTTGTCTCTCCAAGACAGATTTCTAGAAGTGGAATGACTTGATTAAAAGGAATGTACATTTTTATGATTTATCATACATGTTTCTGAAATCCAGTCTCCCTCGGGCAGGCCCGAGAATGCCTGCTACTCTCCATCAGCCTCTGGTGCCCCCAATTCAGCTTCACCCACCCATTTCACAGCAATCTGGGCCCCTGGGTGGCTTAAACTTGTGCCTCCTCCAGGCTGCTCACCACCCCCAGACCTGGCTACCCCCACTCTCCGCCCTGGGCCTCCCTTCTCTAATCTGGTCTACACCAGCCTCTCACCAGAACCACACAAATCTGATGATCAGTCTCCTATCGAAATCTCTCCAAAGACTCCTCCTGGATCTGAGGATAAAGGCGAGCCACAAGGACCGTGTGGTCTGTCAGCCTCTCCCTTCGTGTCTCCCAGGAGCTCCCCTCCACAGCCCTTGGTCTCCTCTCCACTAGCACTGCTGAGTTTGAGGGGCACCCATCACCAGCCAGTGCTGCTCGATCTGTGAGACCAGCATTGGCATCCCTCCACTGCAGAGGGGGGACCCCCTCCCCTTTTATTGCTCCAAAAATGGGCCGTGATCTGTCCTCCTGACTGGACAGTCCCCCTCCGTTTGGTCCACCCTCCCTGTGTCCCCCAACCTGGTCCCCAGTAAGCCTTTCTGAGCAAGTCAGTGAGTGGATGGCCTTGGGGGAGACCAAGCCAAGCCCTTGCTGCCTTTTTGGGATGCTTTGCAGACCACCACTTCCCTTGGGCATTTTGTTTAAAACACAGGATGTGCTGACACACAGTGTTCTCTTCACTGTTTATAAAAAAAACCCAGGGTTGTCCTTGCTCTTCCCTCTGCTGTTCCCCCTTCTCCTGAGTCTGTCCTCGTATCAGTCAAACTGCCTGGGTCACCACAACACCCTCCCTAGGGTGTCCCTAGTTCTGGATCCGCACCCCTGCCCACCCATCCAAGACTGGTCTCATCGATTCCCTGCAAACAACCTCCAGGACTCCCCAGATGAGTCTGTCCCCCAGGGATGAGTTCTCTGGGTCTGGGCCTGGTACCTGTCTAGCCTGCTCTCAGACCACCTTGGCCCCAGGACTCATTTGCTCCAGCCCTGTGGGCCACCTGGAGCTTCTTGAGACTCTATGCCTGGGAGTCCCCTTCCAGGTGTCCCCTACACCTGTCACTCATCCTCTGCGTAGACCCTTTGGGCTTTCCCTGTCCCAGTCTCTCTCCTGCAGGCATCACACTGCATGTGGCTGTCAGCTCACATGATACCCTCCCTTTGTGGACTTCAGTTGGGGTAAGTCTGGTTCCTCCAGGATCTCAGCCCTGGCACAAAGCCTGACCCCGATGGGGACTCCTTGCCTGGAAGTACCTGCAGGACTCTCAGACCCTGGTCCCAGCCTGGCACCCACTAGTCTTAGCCCTCCCCCGATGGGGGCACTGCTGGAGTTGCACACGGTCAGCTTTCCTCGTGGAAGCCCTCACCACGGCCACTGCAGGGGTGGGCATCAGGATGCAAGGCCCTCACCAATCAGGAACCCTCACTTTGCAGAAGGGGAAACTGAGGCCGCAGAAGTGCACATGTCAGCTCCATCAGCTCACGGGACAGGGACAGGGAAGAGCTGCGGTTGGCCTAACTAAAGCCCTGTGACTTTCTCAATCACTAGTGCTGCTGAGCTGACACTATCTTTATTGTCCGGTTCCTTTCAGAGTTGATATTTGGAATAAAGTACAAGGCCTTCCCTTTATTTCTGTGAAATTACATCTTGATCTTGTTATCCCAATCCATCGCATTTGGTGCAGTTGTCCAAAGTACTCATGAACTCTGCCAGCTCTGCGATATGAGCTGAGTGACTTGGGCGGGTGGCCTCACCTCTCTGGCCTCTGTTCCCATTTGTACAATGGGGATCACAGCAGGACCTGCCTATGAGACCACTGAGATGGAGGTGCCGTCCCTGAAATGATTATTATGTGGGGTATAAAGTTCACCAGTGATGAACAGGCCATTGTGACCCAGAAGGTTGTAAATGAACCCAGATGCTCAGTGCCTTATCTGGGGACTTCCCCCCACACAGAGAGAGAAAGGACTGGGGTCACACAGGGAGAGGGGCTGCACTGTGTCCCCCCACAAGCCCTCCCCAGGGCCTTTCCCTCAGAGGCACCTGCACCCTGTGTGGGCTTGGGTTTCCTAGGGATCAGTCCTAGGAGGTGACCCTGGCTGAGGTCCAGTGACCCAGGGACCCCAGGGAAGGCCCCTGCAACATCAGCTGGAGCCCACCACCTGGAGCTTGGGGAGGTGACCCCCGCCCAGTGGGGGAAAGGGCGTGGAGGTGGCACATACGTGGGGGGCAGGGAGGGGGATAGGGAGAAAGGAGCAGCCTGGGTGCCCTGTGGAGACAGCAGCCGCCATCCTCTGTGGCCCCTGCCTCCATTCCTGCCATACCCAGAGGACTGGGGAGAGGTCAGTGAGATGCTGGCCTTGGTGCCAAATTTAAGAGGGGCCAGAAATCCCAGGAATCAAGATAAATGATATTTTAATATGACATTTAAAAACAAAAATTAGGCCAGGCACAGGCTAATTATGCACTCATGCCTGTAATCCCAGCACTTTGGGAGGCCGAG
>NW_022310255.1:0-3480 GCF_002776525.5 Piliocolobus tephrosceles
ATAGGCAGAAAAAGCCATCAAAGTTTAATAAAGCGCAAATAAAATGGGGTTGTAAGAATGTACAGTAGGAAATGCTCTCAGTCCAGCCAGATCGGCTGTGGCGTCCTTCTGTAAATACATTCAGCCACGTGTGGCTCTGATCGCAATCAGTACTGTGAATTGTGATGCAGAATGTTCTTGGGGTGCGATGCCTGGACTGTGCCAGCAGCTGAGTCTGATTGGGCGTCACGGCAGTGATGTGCTTAGCGCGGCCAGCCGGGCTGAGGGGTGGCCACCCCTGCACTTGCCAGGTGCAGGTGTTATTCCGGTGATGGAGCTGCACGAGGTGCGGCTTGTCCACCTGGGCTTATTAAAGTACCCGGAACCCAACTGCGGGCAGGCACCTCCCGACATGGGAGCTGTCTTTTTTATCCAGGGCCCTCTGGCTCTGCAGACCCCAGCTGCCGGTCCCTGAGCCCACGGGGAGACACCGGAGGGCTCTGCTGGGCCATGGAGGTCCCCGAGCAGGTGATCGCTCATTGCTTGTGGAGTGGTCCATGGCCTGTGAGTTTATTCCCGGGGTCTGTGTCAGCGAGGTTAACCAGTTCACAGCTGGGCACTTACCCCTTACACCAGATGACACTAGTTAAAGTGGAATCTATATTAACTCTCACGGGAGTGCGTGAGGAGCCGGAAGGTTGGAGAGGCTTGGCCCTTCCACTGGAGCTCGGGTTCCTGACGTTCTGCGTCTTCCTGTTAGGCTGTCAGGACTTCTGTGAGTTCTGAAGACTAGTGGGTACCATATGGACCAGGGGATGCAGAAGCCTCTAGAGGCCGTGGGAGGGAAGGAGACGGTTGCCTCCCCTAGAGCCAGCCCTGCCGACACCTCGACGTTAGCTGGTGGGACCGGTTTTGGATTCCAGCTTCCAGAAATGTGAGAAAATAAGTTAGTGTTCAGGGTGCTAAATTTGGGGTGATTTAGTAGAGAAATAGAAAACTAGCCCACGAAGGTGCATGCATTGAAATGTGCTCTGTCCAGGTGTTCACAGTGGCATGAGGAGAATGGCATTAGGGTTCTGGGAACCGTGCAGTTTGACTGAAGGAAGGGGGCTCGCCTCATGTAACTGAAGGTATGTATGCCTGCCACACCGCCCAGGAGACAGGGACTTAGAATTCTGACTTTATTTCTTATGGGAACCAAGCCACAGTCAGAACACGGTGAGGGCTGAAAGGAGCTTCCTACAGCCTGAACTGGGAAGAGGAATCGCAAGTAGTTTGTGTTTTTCTACACAGACCTGTCCTTTCAGGTTTTGTTAAGTTCTGGAAAAAGGGAGAAGCCAGGCACACCTCGATGAGGGACAGTGTTTCTGGAAGTGGTGCGGCTTCAGCCTGAACGTGGCTGTGTGGCTGGGAGGCTCAGAAACTGTCCTCTAAGGGCACTCATCTGTTCCTTATTGCACTAATACCTCGTTTACAGAAATCCACAGAAATGACAGAGCAGTGCGGGAGGCCTCTGGTCTGGATGGGTTTGTGTGGGCCGAGGTCACGGGGTGTTGTCCCAAGTGCTTATCCTGATCCGGCAGAGGCTCTGTTCCCAAATAATTATTCCACAGTTTCAGAGCCTATATCTGAGGGATAATCTTCTAGCTTTGTTGCATAAAAGCAAACAAAGTATGTCTTGAGGGTCTAAAAATCCATTTAGTAGTCATGGCTGTAAACTCAAATATGGGGCTTTGGGATGAAGTGAAAACCACCGCCACCTGGCGTGGAGGCTGCGTGGTATTTTTAGCGTGGTGGCCTGCTCGTGCCTTGAGCTCCATCTGCAGTGTGAGCAACAGCTGTGCAGTTGAGAAATGTGGGCAGGTCAGCTTGCTCCTCCAGGGGCCTGTGGGCGTCCGGGTGAGGGGCCTGGGATGAGGCCACATCAGTGGGAAGGAGCTTGCTTATGTCAGCCGATGTCTGCCTCTATAGGCCTGAAAGCCAGCCAGAACCCAGTTTTCCTTTGGTCATCTAATGCCAGAAAAAAAAAAAAAAACTGTTAGAGATTTTCATAATTTATATTAATGACTCATTTGACCATGCATAAAATGTTATAAATGCCCGAGGCTTTACAACTTGGCAGATGTGTAACTTACATGTTATGATTGAATCAAACTGTTGAAGATATTTGTTTCACTTGAAGGTGTTTAGCATTTTATGCACAAACCAAATGCCACTAGCATTTTGAAAGAGTATTTTGGAATTTTAAACAGTGGGACAGTGCTGGGTCTCTGGGATGCTGGTGAGTGGACGTGACCTCAAGTTCTTGGAACTTGCAGAGCAAGCAGGATTCCTAAATTGTCACACCTGCAGTGCTGGAAGTCAAAGTGGATTTCTGTGAACGAGGTATTAGTGCAATAAGGAACAGATGAGTGCCGTTAGAGGGCAGTTTCTGAGCCTCCCAAACACCCAGGAGGAAGCGGGGCGGGGTTGGGGGGGGAAGTTACCCACCAGAACCTGGATGGTGGAGCCGGGTTTGCTGGTGGCCCTGCGTGGCAGATCATTACATGCAATAAAGAACATGTGAACGCCCTTGAGGGCTTTTTCTCGGCCCCCCTTCAGAACCGCAAGTGGAAGATGCCCCAAGGTGGGGGTTCGGTTATCCACAGAAGCCTGGATGGTGGAGCCGGGTTTGCTGGTGGCCCTGTGTGGCAGTCCATTACGTGCAATAAGGAACAGGTGAGTGCCCTTGAGGGTGGTTTCTCGGCCCCCTTTGGAACCTCCAGTAGAAGACGCCCCAAGGTGAGGGTTCCGGTTAGCCACAGGAGCCTGGATGGTGGGGCTGGGTTTGCTGGTGGCCGCTGCGTGGCAGGTCACTACGTGGAGTGATGGGAGTGGAGTGGAGTGGGAATAGAGGATGCACCCTCCAGTTACTGCTGGGAGTTGGCTCTGGTAGCAGAGGGGGCATAGAGGGATTCCCATCGGGGCAACACGGCTGGGGTTCCACGTGTGCTGGACGCCGAGGTGTGGCTATATGTGATCTCAGTCTCCACAGCCGCCCTGGGAAGTGGGTTGAGTTACCTTCCCATCTCACATTTGAGAAATCTCGGGCTCATATCACAGCTGGGTAGGGTGGAACTAATGTCTCAGGCAGGACGTTGGCCCCAGAGCCCAGCTCTTACCCCTCCTGCTATTTTCAGTCCACCAAGCTTGTAGAGAGGTATGTGCATTGGTGGGGGGCAGCTGAGAAACCAACACAGTGGGGGGGGGGGGGCAGGAGATAAACCAGGCAGGAGACAGACAGTGCTTGGGAGGTCTGGGTGTGGGGGGCACCTCTGGGCCTGTGAACCCCGTTCTGTGTTCCCAGCTTGCCCAACTTTGACCCTCAGCCACTTGCTGTGCGCTTTAGGTGAAATCTCAGTCCCTCACGTGGTGTGGGCGTCTTTTCTCCCTGGCTTTGCCTTTCCTTAAATCACAGAGTCTCAGTGGGGATGGTGGGGTGGTTGGGGGGTCTATGGAATT
>NW_022310256.1:0-3338 GCF_002776525.5 Piliocolobus tephrosceles
CAGTTCTATTCAAATAAACACTATTTCCCATTAACTAGGATGAACACAATATCAACAAGAATGAATGCAGAACAGAAGTAGAATCCAAATATCCATAAAAAGGTAAAAAATCACCTTAAATATAAGATCAAATGGAAGAGATATAATTTATAGTATATGACATAAAAAAGACATTTGACTAACCGCAAGTTTGATAGGTCTACTCATACAATATAGTTAGTAATAGGGTTAATAGGATCATACTTATCAGAAAGTGATATTCAGAGCTTATGTTACAATGGGGAACTCTTCTGATTTACTGAAAGGTTTTCCATATTTCATTCATCAAGTTTCTTTAATTCCTATATAAAAAAAGAATAAATCAATCTTCATGCCAGACGGAGATTCCAAATACCTTTGAAACAAGAATCTTTCTTGAAAAATCATCCTGACAGTGGAGGCAGGGGAGCGGAGCAAGATGGCCGAATAGGAACAGCTCCAGTCTCCAATTCCCAGCGTGAGAGACACAGAAGACCGGTGATTTCTGCATTTTCAACTGAGGTACTGGGGTCATCTCACTCGGGAGTGCCGGACAATCGGTGCTGGTCAGCTGCTGCAGCCCGACCAGCGAGAGCTGAAGCAGGGCGAGGCATCGCCTCACCTGGGAAGCGCGAGGGAGAAGGGAGTCCCTTTTCCTAGCCAGGGGAACTGAGACACACAACACCTGGAAAATCGGGTAACTCCCACCCCAATACTGCGCTGTAACACCGGCACACCGGAGATTATATCCCACACCTGGCCGGGAGGGGCCCATGCCCACGGAGCTTCCCTCATTGCTAGCATAGCAGTCTGCGATCTAACCGCAAGGCAGCAGCGAGGCTGGGGGAGGGGCGCCCGCCATTGCTGAGGCTTAAGTAGGTAAACAAAGCTGCTGGGAAGCTCCAACTGGGTGGAGGTCACAGCAGCTCAAGGAAGCCTGCCTGTCTCTGTAGACTCCACCTCTGGGGACAGGGCACAGCTAAACAACAAACAACAACAAAAAGCAGCAGAAACCTCTGCAGATGCAAATGACTCTGTCTGACAGCTTTGAAGAGAGCAGTGGATCTCCCAACACGGAGGTTGAGATCTGAGAAGGGACAGACTGCCTGCTCAAGTGGGTTCCTGACCCCTGAGTAGCCTAACTGGGAGACATCCCCCACCAGGGGCAGTCTGACACCCCACACCTCACAGGGTGGAGTACACCCCTGAGAGGAAGCTTCCAAAGTAAGAATCAGACAGGTACACTCGCTGTTCAGCAATATTCTATCTTCTGCAACCTCTGCTGCTGATACCCAGGCAAACAGGGTCTGGAGTGGACCTCAAGCAATCTCCAACAGACCTACAGCTGAGGGTCCTGACTGTTAGAAGGAAAACTATCAAACAGGAAGGACACCTATACCAAAATCCCATCAGTACATCACCATCTTCAAAGACCAGAGGCAGATAAAACCACAAAGATGGGGAAAAAGCAGGGCAGAAAAGCTGGAAATTCAAAAAATAAGAGTGCATCACCCCCTGCAAAGGAGCACAGCTCATCGCCAGCAACGGATCAAAGCTGGTCAGAGAATGACTTTGACGAGATGACAGAAGAAGGCTTCAGTCCATCAAACTTCTCAGAGCTAAAGGAGGAATTACATACCCAGCGTAAAGAAACTAAAAATCTTGAAAAAAGAGTGGAAGAATTGACAGCTAGAATTAATGTAGAGAAGGTCATAAACAAAATGACAGAGATGAAAACCATGACACGAGAAATACGTGACAAATGCACAAGCTTCAGTAACTGACTCCATCAACTGGAAGAAAGAGTATCAGCGATTGAGGATCAAATGAATGAAATGAAGCGAGAAGAGAAACCAAAAGAAAAAAGAAGAAAAAGAAATGAACAAAGTCTGCAAGAAGTATGGGATTATGTAAAAAGACCAAATCTATGTCTGATTGGGGTGCCTGAAAGTGAGGGGGAAAAAGGAACCAAGTTGGAAAACACTCTTCAGGATATCATCCAGGAGAACTTCCCCAACCTAGTAGGACAGGCCAACATTCAAATTCAGGAAATACAGAGAACGCCACAAAGCTACTCCTCCAGAAGAGCAACTCCAAGACACATAATTGCCAGATTCACCAAAGTTGAAATGAAGGAAAAAATCTTAAGGGCAGCCAGAGAGAAAGGTCGGGTTACCCACAAAGGGAAGTCCATCAGACTAACAGCAGATCTCTCGGCAGAAACTCTACAAGCCAGAAGAGAGTGGGGGCCAATATTCAATGTTCTTAAAGAAAAGAATTTTAAATCCAGAATTTCATATCCAGCCAAACTAAGTTTCATAAGTGAAGGAGAAATAAAATCCTTTACAGATAAGCAAATGCTTAGAGATTTTGTCACCACCAGGCCTGCCTTACAAGAGACCCTGAAGGAAACCCTAAACATGGAAAGGAACAACCGGTACCAGCCATTGCAAAAACATGCCAAAATGTAAAGACCATCGAGGCTAGGAAGAAACTGCATCAACTAATGAGCAAAATAACCAGTTAATATCATAATGGCAGGATCAAGTTCACACATAACAATATTAACCTTAAATGTAAATGGACTAAATGCTCCAATTAAAAGACACAGACTGGCAAACTGCATAAAGAGTCAAGACCCATCAGTCTGCTATATTCGGGAGACCCATCTCACATGCGGAGACATACATAGGCTCAAAATAAAGGGATGGAGGAAGATCTACCAAGCAAATGGAGAACAAAAAAAAGCAGGGGTTGCAATACTAGTCTCTGATAAAACAGACTTTAAACCATCAAAGATCAAAAGAGACAAAGAAGGCCATTACATAATGGTAAAGGGATCAATCCAACAGGAAGAGCTAACTATCCTAAATATATATGCACCCAATACAGGAGCACCCAGATTCATAAAGCAAGTCCTTAGAGACTTACAAAGAGACTTAGACTCCCATACAATAATAATGGGAGACTTCAACACTCCACTGTCAACATTAGACAGATCAATGAGACAGAAAGTTAACAAGGATATCCAGGAATTGAACTCATCTCTGCACCAAGCGGACCTAATAGACATCTATAGAACTCTCCACCCCAAGTCAACAGAATATACATTCTTCTCAGCACCACATCGCACTTATTCCAAAATTGACCACATAATTGGAAGTAAAGCACTCCTCAGCAAATGTAAAAGAACAGAAATTATAACAAACTGTCTCTCAGACCACAGTGCAATCAAACTAGAACTCAGGACTAAGAAACTCAATCAAAACCGCTCAACTACATGGAAACTGAACAACCTGCTCCTGAATGACTACTGGGTA
>NW_022310257.1:0-7338 GCF_002776525.5 Piliocolobus tephrosceles
AAAAAAAAAAAAAAAAAAAAAAAATTTGCTGGGCATGATTGCAGGTGCCTGTAATCCCAGCTACTTGGGAGGCTGAAGCAGGGGAATCGCTTGAACCTGGGAGGTGGAGGTTGCAGTGAGCTGAGATCAAGCCACTGCACTCCAGCCTCCAGCCTGGGTGATACAGCCAGACTCTGTTCCAAAAAAAAAGTTAAATGTAATTAATATTTGATAAAATATAAAGCTCAGCTTCTCAGTCTCACTAGCCATATTCCAAGCACACAACAGTGACAGTGACATATGGCTAGCGGCTACTGTACAGGACCAGTCGGATATAGACCTTGTCCATCGTCACAAGACGTTCCCTTGGACAGCACTGCTGCTGTAAAGGGTGAGATGGGTCTGTGGTCACCATGTAAGCAGGAGGTTTCCTCTTCCTTCACCACAACAGTTAATCCTGTGACTGGGAGGCTAATTTGGGTCTGTCCCCAAAGGGATCCCGATCTGATGAAGTGAGAAAATGGCTTTCTAATTAGGACAGGCCAGGCAGTTTGGAAATCGTGACGTGGCCAGGAGGGAACAGGAAAGCAGAGTCAGCTTTGCAGTCCACTAGTGTTTCAGGAAATATGGGTGGTGGGTTTGGGGGAACAGGGGTGTCAGGTCAGGGGCAGGTCATGGTAGAAGCTGGGATTCGGAATCCAGACAGACCCGGCTTGAATACAGGTTCACTCACTGGCAGTGCAACCTCAAGCAGGTTCACTGACATCCACAGTTTGTCTGTAAAATGGGGTTGGTAGTTTCTGGGTGTTCCTAGCAGGGTTCTTGGTAGGAAACCATGTAAATGAACTCAGCCAACCGAAAGCAGGAAAGAGGTGAGTTGAGAATCTAAGGGTGGCATGTGAGGGACCATCTGCACCCTGTCACCCTCTTCTGCTTCAGTGCCAAGTGTCACAAACACCATAATATAGAGTTATTGGGGCTGAGCGCAGTGGTTCATCCCTGTAAGCCCAGCATTTTGGGAGGCTGAGGCAGGAGGGTTGCTTAAGGCCAGCGTTCAAGACCAGTCTGGGCAGCATAGTGAAACCCCATCTCTACAAAAAATACAAATAAAAAATTTAGCTGGGTTTGGTGGTTCATGCCTGTAATCCCAGCATTTTGGGAGGCTGAGGTAGGAGGATCACTGGAGCCCAGGAGCTTAAGGCCAGTCTAGACAACATAGCAAGACCCCATCTCTTAAAAAAAAAAAGTTTAAAAATGAGCTGGGGGCAGTGGTGCCTACCTGTAATCCCAGTGATTTTGGAGGCTGAAGCGGAAGGATTGCTTAAGGCCAGCAGTTGAAGACCAGCCTGGGCAACAGAGCGAGACCCTATCTCTACAAAAAAAAATTTAAAAATTAGCCAGGCATGGTGGTACATGCCTGTAGTCCTAACTACTTGGGAGGCTGAGGTGGGAGGATCACTTGAGCCCAGGAATTTGAGGCTGCAGTGATTCATGATCATGCCACTGCACTCCAGCCTGGGTGACAGAGCAAGACTCTGTCTCTAAAAATAAGTAAGAGAGGCCGGGCGCGGTGGCTCAAGCCTGTAATCCCAGCACTTTGGGAGGCCGAGACGAGCGGATCATGAGGTCAGGAGATCGAGACCATCCTGGCTAACCCAGTGAAACCCTGTCTCTACTAAAAAATACAAAAACAAAAAACTAGCTGCGCGAGGTGGCGGGCGCCTATAGTCCCAGCTACTCGGGAGGCTGAGGCAGGAGAATGGCGTAAACCTGGGAGGCAGAGCTTGCAGTGAGCTGAGATCCGGCCACTGCACTCCAGCCTGGGCGACAGAGCGAAACTCCGTCTCAAATAAATAAATAAATAAATAAATAAGAGAGATATTGGGGGAATTCTATAAGATGTGTAGATAGAAGCACCAGGCATAAAATATGTGCTCAATTAGTACTGGCTTCTCTTAGGGAAGCTCTTTTTTCCCCAAGAGCAGGTGTCTCGAGTAGAGCACTGCTGACATTTGGGAGCTGATATTTCTCTGTTGTCAGGGGCTGTCCTGCTCATTATAGGATGTTTACCAGCATCCCAGGCCTCTACCCTCTAGAAGCCAGTAGCACAACCCCCTGTCAGTTGTCATTTTGTAACAAACAAAATGCCAAGTGATTGCCAAATATCCCCTGGGTGGACAAAATCACGACTGGTTGAGAAGTACAGTTCTGGAGGAATCTTAGGCAGTGCCTTTTGCTGGAGTAGACACTTCAGGGAAGTCCGGCTATTGCCTGTCCCCTGGTGATCACTTGGTGACTGGGTGACCACCTCATGCTGCCGTGGGTCACCTGGCCACAGGCATGAGCAGCTGGCCCCACGGTGCCCACGGAGACCTGGCCCTGAGGTAGTGTGCCTGGATTCAACCCTGGGCATCTGCTCCCTGGTTGCATCTCCTGTGCCCACAGCACGGTGGACGGTTTTCAGAGCCTTTGGCCATGCCTGGTTCTGGATTCTGGGCCACTGCAGCTGGCACAATACAACCAGGAATGGCTCCAATCATAATGGGATGGCTGGAGCCCCACAGACGTCAGGGAGCTGTGCTGGCTTGGAGGCTTGTCAGCTGCTTCTCTCCCTCACAGAGCTGAGGACAGGGCTTGGAAAGGGCACGGCATGAGTGGGCACTGGCTCTTGTTTCTCGCTGCTTTCAGGAAGAAGTACAGCCACGGGAGGTCACTTCAAGGGGATAGTCTTGCTGGGGCCAGGAATGGGGGGCTGTGGTGGGTTGGAGAGCAGTGTGGGGGCAGTACCCGAGACCGATGATCGGACCCACAGGGTCCTCCCTGTGCTGCCCACAGGTACCCACGGGCGCCCCAGGGGAGCTGTCCCTCTGAGTGAGACAGACGGAAAGGCCCGGGGCATCCCGCCTCTGCTGTTCCAGCCTGTCTTTGGAGAGGGCCTCATGCTGATGTTCCTGGTTGGGGGTGCTGCTGAAGAGCCCCTCCCCAGGATGTGCCTTGAACTGGTTACCCCAACTCTATCATTTGTTCATCAGGCCTGATTCTGGGCCTCTCCAGTGGCAGTCAGGACTCCTTGAGACATGACAACACAAGCAGGCATGCTGGGGTCCCCTCCTGCTGCCGTTCAGGGGATGGCAGGCCCAGATCCCCCAGGGAAGAGTCCAGACCTCCTTTCCTGTCGCCTTCCTCTCCTCTCCTTTAATGTTCCTCCCCTCTTCTCTCTTGGCAGGGCAGGATGCGCAGCTCAGGGAGGCCCTCTACTCGCTCCCTCCCCACTCACCTGGGGATTGTCACAGCCTGGGCGCCCTGTCCTCACTCGCACTCCCCAGGCCTCAGACACTCCACCTCCTCTGTGTTTTGGAATCCAGCTTCTGTCCCACCCCAACACCCCCCTCTGGGTCACCTCCCAGCATCACCCCTCTCCTGGTGTGCCAAAACCTTTGGATTCCTTCCACCTCTCCTTGAACCCTGAAACCCTCCCACGGCTCCCTCCTGTTCCCAGAGTGAGGTCTCTGCTGCTGACCACGGCGTTCACAGTCTCCCTATCCAGCCTCTTCTCGGCCACAGCCGAGAATTAGCCAGACATGGTGGTACATGGCTGTAGTCCTAGCTATTCCGGAGGCTGAGGTGGGTCCCTCCCCGACCCCGGGGAAGGTAGAGAGGGCTTCTTCTAGCTGGCCGATTCCTGCTGAGCCCTGGAGTCCCAGCGCAAAGGCCACCCCTCCGGAAAACACTGCATGCTCTACCAAATGCCGTCGGGGCTTCCTCTAAACTGCAGGGACTCGCCACTGTGTGGGGGTTCGGGGCGCAGTGGCTGGAGAGGACGCGGGCGAGGATCCTGGGGAGGGAATAATGGAGAGAGCCAAGGGGAGTGCGCGCGGCAGCTTCAAACCGCCCCCAGTTTCCCCTGCACCCCAGAACGATCAAAAGGGTCCCAGCAGGGGAGAGGCGGGGCCACCGGGAGGGGGCGGGGCCACCAAGAGGGGGCGGGGCGGGGCTGCGGGCCTGGACCGCTCGGGAGGGGCCGTGAGCGCTCGCCGGGCAGAGGTGCGTGGAGTCGCGGCGCGCTCGCTCCGCTCCCGGGCTCGGCTACCCCCTGCCCTTCAGCACCTGCCGCGCCGCGATCCCCGGCTCCAGATGGGGAAGGACCAGGGCTTCTCTCGGCACTTTCGGTAGATTCCCCCATCGCGTCCGGCGCCTCCGGGAACCGTGCGCCCAGTGCGCCACGGATCCGCTTCGGGCTGGTTTGAAAGGGGGTGGGGCTGGAGCGTGGAGGGGCTTCCCTGCCCTGGGTGGGCACCCTCCGAGCCTGGGCGGAGCCCGAGGCCCAGGGAGTTTGGAAATAAACTGGGTGGGTACAGGGGCGGCGAGGTCTCAGCGTTGGGCGCTCAGAACCCGTGCGCGGCCCTAAAGAGTCGGTGTTTGGGATTGAAAACGCTGGGATTGAAAGCCCACTTTCCTTCCTACAACTGGGCTGGTCGAGGGGACAGGACAGAGGGCCGAGACTGAGGTTGGGTGCTCTTGTGAAAATCGGGGGCATCTCATCCTGAGTTTGGGGGGCACGACCTCCCCACTGCGTGCTCCCTATACGGAACCAGGGCACCCTTGTCCCCTTGCCACTATTTCGCTGGCTAATAGTCAAAGGTGAGATAGAGAAAGCCGGGTGGGGGGGCCAGGCGCGGTGGCTCACGCCTGTAATCCCAGCACTTTGGGAGGTCGGAGGTTGGGGGGGGGGGGGGGCGGATCGTTTGAGGTCAGGAGTTCGAGACCAGCCTGACCAACATGGTGAAACCCTTTCTCTACTAAAAATACAAAAAACAGCCGGGTGTGGTGGTTGCATGCCTGTAGCCCCAGATACTCAAGAGGCTGAGGCAGAAGAATCGCTTGAACCTGGGAGGCGGAGGTTGCAGTGAGCCAAGATTGTACCACTGTACTCCATCCTGGGTGACAGAGAGTCTCTCTCAAACAACAATAAAAAGGCCAGGCGTGGTGGCTCACGCCTGTAATCCCAGCACTTTGGGAGGCTGAGGTGGGTGGATCACGAGGTTAGGAGATCGAGACCATCCTGGCTAAAACAGTGAAACCTCGTCTCTTCTAAAAATATAAAAAATTAATCGAGTGTGGAGGCACGCGCCTGTAGTCCCAGCTACTCGGGAGGCTGAGGCAGGAGCATGGCGTGAATCCAGGAGGTGGAGCTTGCAGTGAGCGGAGATCACACCACTGCACTCCAGCCTGGGCGGCAGAGTGAGATTCCGAGACTCCATCACAAAAAAAAAAAAAAAAAAAAGAGAGAGAGAGAAAGCTGGGTGGGGAGGGGACAGGAAATGGAGAGAGAGGACCCTACGAGGGGGCGGAGTAGGAACTTGGAGTTAGATTTAGACCTGACTCTGGCAGAGAGAACAGAACTGACCTGGGGTGCAAGGTCATTGTGTGGCCCCCAGGAAGAGTTCTGTGGCCTGAGAGAGGCCTGTTGGCATAGCAGGGACTTCAGAGTCTCGGGACAGTGATTGCTGGGCTGCCAGTCAGAGGGATAGTGACTGGTGGCAATAGTCGCTGTGGCCCCCCTGCTCCTGGCTCTGCTGGGTCAGTTGATTTAGGGCAGACCCAGGGCTGGGGACTCTGGGCCAGACTGAGCTGCATGGAGGGCCAGCAGGAGCCAGGTTGGATGTCTGGCTCACCAGGCAGCCTTGGCCTCTGTCTCAGCCCCAAAAATACCAAGTAAGGAAAGGGCTGCCCAGTCTTCTTCCATCTGTGCAGTTGGTGAAAGCCTGGTTCCCATCTGGGGGACAGGGCCTTTTCTTTTTTTTTGAGATGGAGTCTCACTCTGTTGCCCAGGCTGGAGTGCAGTGGTGCAATCTGGGCTCCCTGCAACCTCTGTCTCCCGGGTTCAAGCAATTCTCATGTCTCAGCCTCCTGAGTAGCTGGAATTACAGGAGTGCACCACCATGCCTGGCTAAGTTTTGTATTTTCAGTAGAGATGGGATTTCACCACATGGGCCAGGCTGGTCTCGAGCTCCTGACCTCAGGTAATCTGCCTGCGTCGGCCTCCCAAAGTGCTAGGATTACAGGCTTGAGCCACCGCGCCCGGACAACAGGGCCTTTTCTAGTTGCTGCTGGAAGGTAGAGCTGTGATGTCCTCTTGACTCCTTCCCAGGTTGGACTCAGGAGTTGGGTGCATGGGGTGATGTTTTCAGAGACTGTGGCTGGAGCCGTAAGTGTGGTGCACAGTCTCAGGTGTGTGTGTGTCTTCTCTCCTTTGCCTGGACGTGAGACTTGAGGCCTGGGAGGTGTTAGGGAATGTCCAGGCCAGGCAGATGGAGGGGTCAGGTTCTGGAGACCTTAAGTGACCATCTTGGGGGTGAGGCTGAGTTTCCGGATTTGCAGGAAACATTGCAGGTGGATGGGAGTGGGCACTGGGCGGAAGTGATCAGGACATTCATCCTGGCTCCTGGTTATCCCCTGGACTATCCAGACCTGGAGCAGAGCTCACTGCGGGGACAGAGCCTCCTCCCTGAGAATCCACACCCACTTCCTCACACCAGACAACTTCTTTTGCCTGGCTGGCCTAATTACTCCTACCCACAGAGGTGGAGGGAAGTGTGAGGGCCGCTGGGACACCTCAGACGGGTTTGTATTTCAGCTGCAAAGCCACTGATCCCTTTTCCCTTCTCCCCCTCATCTTGCCCTTGGCCCTGGCACCTGGTACAAGGAAGAGGGAATGGAGCCTTGGGATGCAGTCAGGGAGGCCTCACGGGCAACCAGACCTTCAGGGGCTCTTGTTAGGGGTCCTGCCACAGTGCTGAGTACTGAAGTCTGGGCTCTGATGCCAGCTATGTAACCATGGAGAGCTACAGGTCCTCTGTGTGCCTCAGAATCCTCTGCCACAGACCGGAGGGTCCATCAGGATGTTAACTGCTGCCATTACTCAGAGATGGGGTTAGGCTGCTGACGGACCTTCTGCTGACTGAGTCTCTCCTGTGTGCTGAGCCCTGGTCAGTCACTGTGGCTCAGGATTGAACTATAGACCTAACCCTCAGAAAGCTTCCAAGGCTGGGTGTTGTAGCTCACCCCTGTAATCCCAGCACTTTGAGAAGCGGAGGTGGGAGTATCGCTTGGTCCCAGGAGTTTGAGACCAGCCTGGGCAACTCTACAAAAAAAATTAAAAAGAAAAAAATGCCAGGCACGGTGGCTCACGTCTGTAATCTCAGGACTTTGGGAGGCCGAGGTGGGCAGATCACCTGAGGTCAGGAGTTCAAGACCAGCCTGGGCCGGGCGCGGTGGCTCAAGCTTGTAATCCCAGCACTTTGGGAGGCCGAGACGGGCGGATCATGAGGTCAGGAGATCGAGACCATCCTGGCTAAC
>NW_022310258.1:0-6825 GCF_002776525.5 Piliocolobus tephrosceles
ATCTGCTTTCCTATTCCACATTAAATTTATCATAGCACTTATAATATTACCTATAGTAACAATAATTATAGGTAAGATGTGAAAACATTTTGGGTCAGGCACGTTCAAAGCTCTTGACTTGTATTAATCCTCACAGGAACAACACTATGAGGGGGTTGTATTATCTCTACTTTCCAAATATGAAAATTGAGGCATAGATCAGGTAAGTAATTTACTCAAGGGCCAGAAGACACAAAGAGAGTAAGCAACTTGCCAAGAACCCAGCTCTCACGTTCATATTCTCAATGGCCACCTGAATCCCTCAAGTGTAATGACAGCCCTCTTCCAGGCTCATATAGTTTGGATACTTGTCCCCTCCAAATCTCATGCTGAAATGTGATTCCTAGTTTTGGAAACGGAGCCTGATGGGAAGCCTTCCGTTCATGGGGCGTAGCCTTTATGAATGGCTTGGTGTCCTCCCCACGGTAATGAGTAACATATCACTCTATTAGTTCAAGTGAGAGCTGATTGTTTAAAAGACTTTGCTCCCTCTCTCACTATGTGACATGCTGGCGCCCCCTTCGCCTTCTACCATGAGCGAAAGCTTCCCGAGGTCCTGACTAGAAGCAGATGCTGACACCATTTCATTCTGTCTCATTGCCTCTCTACTTGGTTGCTTTGGGAACAAAATGAACTATCATCAGAATCATATTATTGTGTGTCTAGAAAGGGTTGTTTTATATAGGTTTGATCTAAATATTCTGGACCCAAATATTATGGACCCAACAAAATATTCTTTTGTAAAAAGTACTATCTCAAATTTAAAGGAAGCCTTGAGGCTCTCTACATCATTTTTCAGAGTTTTCTCTGATATGTATGCTGGTACAATAAACCATGATTATTTTCACCCCCAGCATAGCACTGACTTTTATTCATTCAAATATATTAACATTTTCATCTCAACTGACTCACTTACCAGGAGCAACAGGTTTTTAGGCCACTGCCTGGAATAATCCATATCACTCCTCTGCTGGGTAAAATAAAGAATATTTCTCCACTATAAGACTCATGAACTTCAAAAAGTGAATGCTTTTTAGCTGGGTGCGGTGGCTCACGCCTGTAATCCCAACACTTTGGGAGGCCCAAGTGAGCGGATCACCTGAGATCAGGAGTTTGAGACCAGCCTGGCCAACATGGCAAAAACCCGTCTCTACTAAAAATACAAAAAAACTAGCCGGGCATGGTGGCGTGAGCCTGTAGTCCCAGCTACTCAGGAGGCTGAGGCAGCAGAATCACTCATACCCAAGAGGCAGTGGTTGCAGTGAGCCGAGATCACGCCACTGCACTCCATCCTGGGCAATAGAGGGAGACTTCATCTCAAAAAAAAAAAAAAAAATACAAAAAAATACAAAAAATTAGCCGGGCATGGTTGTACACACACCTATAGTCCCAGCTGCTTGGGAGGCTGAGGCACAAGAATCACTTGAACCCAGGAAGTGGAGGCCAACATCATGCCAGTGCACTCCAGCCTGGGCGACAGAGTGAGACTCTGTCTCCAAAAAAAAAAAAAAAAAAAAGAAACAAAAAGAAAACTGAATGCTTTTCTTTCTATTTTTCTTGTTTTTTTTTTTTGATAGTCATAGGCTTTCTGTGTTATGGATGCATTCTAAAAATTGCAATATTTGAAAGGTTTAAAAAATGGGGTATAAAGGGGGGCTGGGCACGGTGGCTTATGCCTGTAATTCCAGCACTTTGGGAGGCTCAGGCGGGCGGATCAGCTGAGGTCGGGGGTTCCAGACCAGCCTGGACAACATGGCAAAACCCCATCTCTACTAAAAATACAAAAAAACTAGCCGGGCATGGTGGTACGAGCCTGTAGTCCCAGCTACTCAGGAGGCTGAGGCAGGAGAATCGCTGGTACCCAGGAGGCAGAGGTTGCAATGAGCCGAGATTGCACCACTGCACTCCATCCTGGGCAATAGAGGGAGACTCCATCTCAAAAAAAAATAAAAAAATAAAAAATTAGCCAGGCATGGTTGTGCACACACCTGTAGTCCCAGCTACTCAGGAGGCTAAGGCACGAGAATCACTTGAACCCGGGAGGCAGAGGTTGCAGTGAGCCATAGGCTTTCTGTGTTATGGATGCATTCTAAAAATTGCAACATTTGAAAGGTTTAAAAAATGGGGTGTAAAGGGAGGCTGGGCATGGTGGCTCATGCCTGTAATCCCAGCACTTTGGGAGGCTCAGGCGGGCAGGTCACCTGAGGTCAGGAGTTCCAGACCAGCCTGGGCAACATGGTGAAACCCCGTTTCTACTAAAAATACAAAAATTAGCCAGGCGTGGTGGTGGGCGCCTGTAATCCCAGCTACTTCGGAGGCTGAGGCAGGGGAATCTCTTGAACCCAGGAGGTTGAGGTTGCAGTAAGCTGAGACTGTGCCACTGCACTCCAGCCTGGGCAACAAGAGTGAAACGCCATCTCAAAAAAAACACAAAAAAAAAAAAAAAAAAAGAAAGGGGGGGGGGGGGGGGCAGGTATGAAGAAAAAGGGAGAAAAATAAGAGGTATTTCACAATTTGTTAATAGATGAATATTTCACATTTCACATTCTAAAAAAATAAAAATGGCTTTCTTGTCCAGGACCAAAAGGAGATGTAGGAAGAAAAAGGAAAAATAAAAATAAGCTGATTAGTTTTTATCACTTGTTATAAGGAAGGAATAGCTAATGATACTAAATACTCTCTATTTGGAAGCATGTTAGAAATTAAATTCTAGGCCGGTGCGGTGGCTCATGCCTGTAATCCCAGCACTTTGGGAGGCCAAGGCGGGCAGATCACGAAGTCAAGAGATTGAGACCATCCTGGCCAATATGGTGAAACCCCGTCTCTACCAAAAATACAAAAATTAGCTGGGCGTGGTAGCACGTGACTGTAGTCCCAGCTACTCAGAAGGCTGAGGCAGGAGAATCACTTGCACTCGGGAGGCGGAGGTTGCAGTGAGCCAAGATCACGCCACTGCACTCCAGCCTGGCAAAAGAGCAAGAGTCTGTCTCAAAAAAAAAAAAAGAAAAGAAATTAAATTCTAAAAAGCCCATTGCTCATAGCTCTAAGTTCAAGATTAAAGCAATAGTTCATGTTAATTAATGCCTGTCCCTCTATCGTCTCTCCTTAATTGTCTCCAGCTAAGAAAGTATCACAGCTGGAAAATCCACCACTACCATTTCCAGCTCAAATGGGCTTCCAGGACACCCAGGTTGTCCTTAATTCCCTCCGCAGATGTACCTCCTTGTAATCTGCAAAAGCCCTCATTCCACCCCATTCCCAATTACCTGGCCGGTCATTTGCCTGTTGCCGCTGAAGTCTCTGGTTCCTCCTCCTCAAGGGCACCAGAGTAACATTCAACCTAACATCCAGCCTGTACTCCTGCTCATCTTAGCTAAAACAACACCTTTCCCTGTTTTATTTTCTTGGTAGCTATATTTTCTCTGTATATGTATTAAAAAGCTATCTTGTTTGTTTACACATTTGCTGTCAGTTCTTGTTACAGAGAATGGTGTTTATCTTTTCTACTCAACATGTAACTCCAGTTTCTAGAACAATGTCTGACACTTAGGAGGTGCTTGAAAATATTTGTCGAATAAGTAATTCTACTTAACTCCCTTGAAGCTTCAAAGCATCTTGGGGCCAGGTGTGGTGGCTCATACCTATAATCCCAGCACTTTGGGAGGGCAAGGAGAGAGGATGACTTCACCCCAGGAGTTTGAGATCAGCCTGGGCAACATAGTGAGACTCCATTTCTACAAAAAATAAAATAATTAGCCAGGCATGGTGGCATGCACCTGTAGTCCTTGCTAGTCTGGAGGCTGAAGTGGGAGGATCGCTTGAACCCCGGAGTTTGAGGCTGCAGTAAGCTTTGATCGCAGCACCGCACTCCAGTAGAGAGCTAGGTCTTGTGTCTTAAAAAATAAATAAATAAATGAAAAGCGTCTTGGGCTCAAGGAGCTTCTTTATTGTTCCATATCAGCTAGCAACTCTCACACTCTGTCCATCTCATCATCACCTGGAAATGCCCCACCTCTGAAATTGTAAACCCCATAGACATTTGCTCCAGTTATTAATTCCTTTTTCTCTCTTTCTGTGGTACATTCTCTACTACCTATTCCCAACAGCCCAGGATTCTAATCGTAACACAAATGCTCCGCCGATTCCATCTAATGGTTTACCTCTCACTTCCCTCTATGGCTGAGGTTAGTAAAAGAGTAGTTGATACCCCACTAGTTTCATTTCCCCTTCTCCCAGTCTCTTTCAACCCAGGCACTCTGGCATCAGTTTCCACCACTCTACCAAAACTGCCTTTGCCAACGTCACCACCCCACAATCCCATCACATTGTAAAAAAAAAAAATTTAACTTACTTAAAAAAAAGTACTCTAATACCAAGTGTTAGAAATATATGGGAAAACAGGAACTTTTATACAGCTGGAGTAAAAATTGGTACACCAGCCTGGGCAACAAAGTGAGACCTCGTCTCTACAAAAAAATTGTAAAAAAAACATTCAGGCATGGTAGTGCATGCCTGTGGCCCCAGCTGCACAAGTTGAGGCAAGAGGATTACTTGAGACTAGGAAGTCAAGGCTGCAGTTAGCCATGATCACACTCACTGCACTCCAGCCTGGGTGACAGAGGGAGACCCTGTCTCAAAAAAAAAAAAAAAAAAAAAAAAAAAACTATTTTGGAGAGCAGTTGACAATAACTACAATATCTGGCACAGTTAAAAATATGAATTACCAAAAACATATTCTGCTAGAGAAGCTGTCCTATGTGAACACACGAAGACATATGTATGAATGTTTGTCACAGCATTGCTTATAATAGCAGAAATTTGGGTGGGCACAGTGGCTCACACCTGTAATCCCAGCACTTTGGGAGGCTGAGGAGGACGGATCATGAGGTCAGAAGTTTGAGACCAGCCTGACCAACATGGTGAAACCCCATCCCTACTGAAAGTACAAAAATTAGCCGGGTGTGGTGGCAGGTGCCTGTAATCCCAGTTACTCAGGAGGCTGAGGCAGGAGAATGGCATGAACCCAGGAGGCAGAGGTTGCAGTGAGCCGAGATCATGCCATTGCACTCCAGCATGACGCCATCTCGAAAAAAAAAAAAAGCAGAAATTTGGAAATTACCTATATGTCCATCCACTGTGGTGGAGACTTGTTTCTGAAAATTCCCCTTCCCCTTGTTCATCAGTAATAGAACAATCAAATTTTAGGCATGTGGTCACTTAGAATAAAAATTCCTCTTCCCACTCTCCTTTATAGCTGATAATGTGATTAAGTTTTCACCAATGGATGTAAGCAAAATGGGGGAATGAGGCATCTTCCCTTTCTCCCTTGTGTTGTAGTAATGTAGATGTGTTCACTAGAGGTGGAATGGCCACCTTGAACTTTGAGGTGACTTTGTACATAAAGGCCTATGCACAGCGGAGTAACAAGATGGAGGAAGCTAGGGTCCCTAAACCTAGGACATTCCATACCATCCCTGGAAAACCATCTTTAGGCCAGGCATGGTGGCTCACGCCTGTAATCCCACCACTTTGGGAGGATGAGGTGGACAGATCACTTGAGGCCAGAAGTTCGAGACCAGCCTGGCCAACATGGAGAAACCCCGTCTCCACTAAAAATACAAAAATTAGCTGGGCGTGGTGGTAAGTGCCTGTAATCCCAGCTACTTGGGAGGCTGAGGCAGGAGGGCAGGAGAATCACTTGAACCTGGGAGGCAGAGGTTGCGGTGAGTGGAGATCCGAGATCGCACCACTGCACTCCAGCCTGGGCGACAGAGTGAGACTCCATCTCAAAAACCAAAAAAAAAAAAACCAAAGAAAAGAAAAGGAAAGAAAACCATCTTAGGCATGCACACAAGAGAGAAACTTTTCGTATCTTGTTCAATACTCTGTTATTTTGGGTTTTTTTTTCAGTCATCTTTAGCCAAACTTAATCTTAACATTGAAATCATCAGGTGTTCATAAAATGAACTCCAGAAAAGCAATAAATAGACAAACACACAAGAAAGATCTATCAACATGGACAAACCTCAAAACATAATGTTGCAGAATAATGAATAGAAAATTATGCCATTTAAAATTTAAAATACAAGATAGCCCATTATTGTTTATGGATCTATACATATGCATAAAAATATTAAAACAGATAAATATAATTCAGAACAACTTCAAGATAATGGTATCTTTAGAGCAAGAACTTTTCTGATTCTATATTGATTAACCAGCTGCATTACTGATTATCTCATCAGCCAGGACGGTCAAAGCTAAACTAGTTCATCAAGAGCTTCTAAGGATGACCTATCCATCTCTCTAACCCCTCTTATAAACCACTGCCAATGAAATAAAGCCCTGTTCTTCAGTATCTGAGTCACTCCTGGATGACAAAAGGTGAGACAAGCTTTTTCTGGGACATGACTGTGAAAATCAAGCTAAGGAGAATATCCTGCCACACTTCAACAAGAGGAGAAGGCAGGAGAAGTAACCTTGGCTAAGTGGCCACTATAACTGAAATTTATTTATAGTCACCCATTCATCAACTCCTTCCTGAGTATATTCTGAGTTAAGGTTTGAAATACTGACTCTATAAATTAATGTCTATAAAAGAAGAGCTAGTTTTTTTTTTTTTTAACTTTTAATTCAGAGGTATATGTGAAGGTTTGTTACACAGGTAAATTCATGTCACGAGTGTTTGTTGTACAGAATATTTCTGCTTTAAAGTTCATATGGAACCAAAAAAGAGCCTGCATTGCCAAGACAATCCTAAGTCAAAAGGACAAAGCCGGAGGCGTC
>NW_022310259.1:0-15838 GCF_002776525.5 Piliocolobus tephrosceles
CCCTCCTGAACGGGCCACTCCACAGTGCTCCCGTGCAGGGAGAGGAAACGCCCAGACAGATCGTCTTTATCCCCTGGGACTTTCACTGGGGCAAAGATCTCAGCAGCCAGTTCATGGTGGCTGATGAGGATCAGAGCATTTGTTTCCCCATGGAGGGGGAAATACTTAGGTAATCATTCCAGGTGTGTTCAGTAGTTCCAGGCCTCAGCGCCTCAGGCCAGTCACCCTGTGATCGCAGGTCGCTTCCCCTCCCTGGGCGATGCAGCGCAGCCTGGGAAAGGAATGAGGGAGGAGCGAGGTACACAGACCTCAGAGGTGGCTTTCTTGTTTATGGGGCTCTCACAGATACCCATCCAACTCCCCTAGTCAGCACCAGACCATGGGATCCTAAAATAAACCTTGGAAAAATATTTTAAAGCCTTTTATCTCAAAATTATTATAGATACATTCCAAATTGTTGACATATATATACAGACGGGTCCCCCACACCCTTCACACAGCCTTCCACTGTCAGCAACTTGCATTTATACAGAACAGTCTTCAAAACAGGAAATTGACAGTGGCACGATTCACTGAGCTTATTCAGAACTTACCAGTGAAATGTGTGCCTGCATGTGTGTGTGTGCGTGTGTGTGTGTGTAATTCCATGCAACTCTGTCCCATACGTAACTTTTTGTGGTTTTTACATGTAGGCTTAATTCTTACTCAGTTGTGGTGAGGCCCACAGGCTAGGAGACTACTGTGGTTGAAAAAACAGTCTGCTACTGACAGCGTGCAGTGGCAGGGCTGTTCTCGACATCATGACCACATTGCAAGCAGCCGGGGCAATCTGGAGGCAGAGGTTTTAGTCCTTCCGGGGGGAGGAACCAATGAAAGCAGGGTAGGCAGGCTTGGGACTGCTTGCTTTGCATGATTACCCAGGGTCCCCAGTCACGGGGACTGTCTCTGGCTGTCTGGTGCCTGACTCTGGGGGGATCTGTGCAGGGGAGCTGTGGCCTGGAGTATGCGAGCCCCATGGAGAAGGTGGCTGGCACAGGGCTTGCCCTGGTGAGACTTCACAGGAAAGGCATTCACTGGGGGGACTTTGACCATCTGTAGTAATTGGCCAGCCCTGGTAGGGCATCCTTTCCAGGATGCAAGCCCAGAAAGGCATCAGAAGCACAGAAAATAAAAAGGATGATTACATGATTGGCCTGGTGATGCTTGGATGTCATATTGAGAAAGCGCTAGGGTCATGAGAGATGAGACATTACAGAGCAGGGTGTAAGATGCCCTAAACAGCAGGAAGACTTTAAATATACATGTGAGTAGAAGGAGGGAGCACAAAGCAGAAGGGATCTTTGTAGGTGGTCCGTAATTCGGCTCTCCGTGAATATGCTATTAGCCAATGAAGTAGATCTGAAATTTCCAGAGTCTCTAACAGTATCTGGGTGGGGTTGCAAAATGTATTTAAAAGTGTGATTATGCATATATTCGTATGTACAACATGATTTTATTTCATTTTATTAAAATTGCTTTTATTTCCGTAGGTAATTGGGGAACAGGTAGTGTTTGGTTACAAGAGTAAGTTCTTTTTATTTTTTTTTTTTTTGAGAAGGAGTCTCGCTCTGTTGCCCAGACTGGAGTGCAGTGGCCGGATCTCAGCTCACTGCAGGCTCCGCCTCCCGGGTTCACGCCATTCTCCTGCCTCAGCCTCCCGAGTAGCTGGGACTACAGACGCCGCCACCTCGCCCGGCTAGTTTTTTGTATTTTTTTTAGTAGAGACGGGGTTTCACCGTGTTAGCCAGGATGGTCTCGATCTCCTGACCTCGTGATCCGCCCGCCTCGGCCTCCCAAAGTGCTGGGATTACAGGCTTGAGCCACCGCGCCTGGCCAAGAGTAAGTTCTTTAGTGGTGACTTGTGAGATTTTGGTGCAGCCATCATCCGAGCAGTATACATTGCACCCTATTTGTAGTCTTGTATCCCTCACCCTTTTCCCACCCTTTTTCCCTGAGTTCCCAAAGTCCATTGTATCATTCTTATGCCTTTGCATTCTCATAGCTTGGCCCCAACTTACGAGTGAGAACATACGATGTTTGGTTTCCCATTCCAGAGTTACTTCACTTAGCATAATTCCAGATCACTGTGAATGCTATGAATTCATTCTTTTTTATGGTTGAGCAAGTATTCCTATATATATATATATATGTGCACAGTTTCTTTATCCACTCATTGATTGATGGGTGTTTGGGTTGGTTCCACATTTTTGTACTTCCAAATTGTGCGGCTGTAAACATGCATGTACAAGTATCTTTCTTGCATAATGACTTCTTTTCTTTTGAGTGGATACCCAGTGATGGGATTGCTGGATCAAATGGGAGTTCTACTTTTAGTTCTTTAAGAAATCTCCACACTGTTTTCCACAGTGGCTGTGCTAGTTTACACTTCCACCAGTAGTTAGAAGTGTTCCCTGTTCTTTGCATCCATGCCAACATCTATTTGGTGAGCCGAGATTGTGCCATTGCACTCCAGCCTGGGCAACAAGAGCAAAACTCTGTCTCAAAAAAGAAAAAGAAAGAAAGAAAAAGAAAATGACTACAACAAATACCATGTGAGTAAAATTTCAACGTTACTAAAAAAAAAAAAAAAAAGAGTATATAGTAAACCCTAGAGAAAATAATGAAGAAATAACTGAAAAAAAGTAGTGAAAACCATTGAGGAATGTAAATGCTTCATTAGAACAAGATTCACTTAATGCAATAAATGCAATAGAAAACAGAACACGAGAAATAGAGAAACAAGAAGACATGAAGCTCACAGAAAACAAAAAGTAAAATGGCAGACTTTCTAACTCCAATAATATATTAAATGTGAATGGATTATAATTCAATAAAAAAGCAGAGATCGTCAAACTGGTTAGAAAAACAAGATCCTACCAGATCTTTACTGTGGGAGACACACTTTAGATTCAATGATACAGAAATCGAAAGGAAAGTGACTGAGAAATACATAACATGAAAGCACCAGCCACAAGAAAGCTGAAGTGACAATACTGATACCAGGTTAAATAGATTTTCAAACAAAAAGTGTTACCAAAGATAAAGAAAGATATTTTATAATGATAAAAGGGATAATCTGTTAGGAAGTGTTAACAATGATAAACATATGTGCCTCATAAAAATCACCAAAATACATGAAACAAAATCTGACAGAAATGGAGAAATAGACAATTCGACAACAATATCTGGAGACTTTACTACCATGCTTTCCATAACAGATAGAATTAGGCAGAAGATGAACAAGAAAAGGACTTGAACAATACTGTGAACCAATTAGATCTAGCAGACATCTGTTGAACACACCACCACCACCATCAGAATATTCATTCTTCAAAGGTGCACATGAAATATTCTTCAGGATAAACTATATGCCAGTCTAAGAAAGAAACCTAAGTAAATTGACAAGGGTAGATCCAATACAAAGTCTGTTCTCTGACCACAGTGAAATAAAACTAGAAATCATAACAGAACCAAGCAGGAAATCCACAAATACGGGGAAAGTCAGCAACACCCACCTCAATAACCAGTGGGCTAGATAAAACAAATCAAAAGGAAAATTAGAAAATACTTTGAGATAAATGAAAATGAAGACATAATTTAAGAGAGCTTAGGAAATGTAACAAATGTAGTCCTTAGAGGAAATTTTAATTATTTTGTATTTGAATTAAAACTTGTTTTTCAGCTTTTAATTTCAGGAGGTACATGTGCAGGTTTGTTACATGAGTAAATTGCATGTCACTGAGGTCTGGTGTACCAATGACTCTGTCACCCAGGTGGTGAGCATAGTAACCAATAGGTAGTTTTCACCCCTTGACTCCCTGCACCCTCCCTGCTCAGGTAGTCGCCAGTGTCTATTTTCCCATCTTTACGTCCATGTGTAATCAATGTGTAGCTCCCACTTATAGGTGAGAACATGCAGGGTTTGATTTTCTGTTCCTGCATTAATTAACTTAGGATAATGGCCTCCAGTTGAATCCATATTGTTGTAAAGGACATGACTTTTGGTTGTATTCCATGATGTATCTGTACCACATTTTCTTTATCCAGTTCACCACCGACAGGCATTTAGGTTGATTCCGTGTCTTTTATGATTGTGAACATCCTTCTCATCTGTACACAGAGAATACTCCAAGATCAACCACATGTTTGGCTATAAAGCAATTCTCTACAAATTGAAAAAAAACTGAAAATCATACTAACCATACTTTCAGACCTCAGTGGAATAAAAACCCAGATCAATATCAAGAAGACCTCTCAAAGCCACACAATTACATGAAAATTAAACAACTTGCTCCTGAATGACTTTTGGATAAATAACAAAATTAAGGCAGAATTTTAAAAATTATTTGAAATAAATGAAAATAGAGACAAACATACAAAAATCTATGAGGTGCAGGAAAGGCAGTGCCACAAGGAAAGTTTATAGTGCTAAATGCCTACGTCAAGAAGTTAGAAAAATCTCACACTAACAATCTAATGTCACACTTAGAGGAACAAGAAAAGCAAGAACAAATTAACTCCAGAGCTAATAGAAGAAAAGAAATAACTAAAATCTGAGCAGAAATGAATGAAATTGAGACCCAAAAATCCATACAAAGGATCAATAAAACCAAAAGCTGTTTTTTTGAAAGGATAAACAAGATTGATAGACTGCTAGCTAGATTAACAAAGAAAAAGAGAGAGAAGATCCAAATAAGTGCAATTAGAAATGACAAAAGTAAAATCACAACCAATCCTACAGAAATACAGAAGATCCTCAGAGACTATTAGGAACACCTCTAGAAAATCTAGAGGAAATATATAAATTCCTGGAAGCACACAACCTCCCAAGACTGAAGCAGGAAGAAATCAAAGCCTTGAGCAAACCAATACAGAGTTCCAAAATTGAATCAATAATAGAAACCTACAAACCAAAAAGAGCCCTGGACCAGGTGGATTCACATCCAAATTCATCCAGACATAGAAAGAGGAGTAATACCAATCCCACTGAAACTATCCCCCCCAAAAATGGGTTAATTCATTTTATGAAGCCAACATCACTCTGAGACCAAAATCTGTTAAAGACACTACAATAAGAGAAAACCACAGGCCAATATCCCTTATAAACATAGACACAAAAATCCTCAACAAAATACTAGCAAACTGAATCCAACAGCACATCAAAAAGTTAATTGATCAAGATCAAACAGGCTTTATTCTAGAGATGGGAACTGGTTCAATATACACATTATCAGTAAATCTGGTTCACCACATAAATAGAATTAAAAGCAAAAACCATATGATCATCTCAATAGATCCAGAAAAAGCTTTCAATAAACTCCAACATCCCATCATGATAAAAATCTCCAACAAACTAGGCATCAAAGGAACATACCTCAAAATCACAACAGCCGTCTATGATAAACCCACAGCCAACGTCATACTTAATGGGCAATAGCTGAAAGCACTGCTCTTAAGAACTGGAATAAGAAGACAAGGATGCCCACACTTACCACTGCTATTCAACATAGTACTGAAAGTACTAGCCAGAGCAATCAAGCAAGAGAAAGAAATAAGAGGCGTCCAAATAGGAAAAGAAGGAATCAAGTTTTTATCTATCATCACTGATGACATGACGCTATACCCAGAAAACCCTAAAGACTCCACCAAAAAGCTCCTAGAGCTGATAAACAACTTCCATAAAGTTTCAGGACAAAGAATCCATGTACAAAAATCAGTAGCAATCCTATACTCCAACAACATTCAAACTGAGAGCCAAATCAATAATGCAGTCTCATTTACAATAGCCACACAAAAAATAAAATACCTAGAAATACATCTAACCAAGGAGGTGAAAGATCTCTACAAGAAGAACTAAAAACATTTGCTGAAAGAAATCATAGATGATATAAACAAATGGAAAAACATCCCATGCTTATGGATCAGAAGAAGCAAAGTTGTTAAAATGGCCAGACTGCCCAAAGCAATATACAGATTCAATGCTATCCCTATCAAACGATCAATGTCTTTTTTCCCAGATTTAGAAAAACTACTCTAAATTTACATGAAACCAAAAAAGAGTCCAAATAGCCAAAACAATCCTAAGCAAAAAGAACAAGGCCAGAAGCATGACACTACCTGACTTCAAACACTACCTGACTTGGGCACAGGCCATGAACATAGACTCCTCAAAAGAAGGCATGCAAGCAGCCAACAAATACATGAAAAAAATGCTTCAGACCACTGATCATTGGAGACATGCAAATCAAAACCACCAAAACCAGTGAGATACCATCTCATACCAGTCAGAAAGGCTATAATGAGTAAGTGAAAAAAAAGATGTTAGTGAGGTTGTGATGCCCATCAGGTTCAATGGTTCAAGTGTCAAGTTTAAGTCCAGAATTTCTCTCTTAGTTTTCTGCTTTAATAATCTGTCTAATGTTAGTGAGGTGTCTCCATGTGGCAGTGCTGCTGCTTCTTGTAAAGGCTCCACCTTGGGTCTGTGCGGGTGGGTGTTGGTTGTGGTGTTGTCAGTTGGTTGGGCTGGTCTGACCTCAGGCCTTGGGGGAAGTGGTCAGGTGTCAGCAGAGTTGGAATGGGGTAGGTAGCTCCCCAGTTCCCAGACCTCTGGATGGCCCACTGGACAGCATGCATGAGTCCTAAAGGGGCTGGACCTGTGTCAGGCTAGCCCAGGGTTCAGTTGCTGGCTGTGATAAGGAAGGGGACAGGATGGTTCCCAGGTCACTGGCCAAACTCTCAGACAGAGGCAGGCAGAATGCTTAGGTGGTGGGAGGCTGAAGGAAGATCACAGACCTGTAGGGGCTGGGTTTTCAGAAAGGTTCTGGGCTGCAGATAAAATGTTCAGGCAGGGGCAGAGCAGCTATGCTGTGGACCTTTTACTGGGGAGGACAGGACCCCTCAGCTGGGTCCATGGAGACTGGTGGCTGTGGGATATGTGGCATGCTGACACTTCCCTCCTACCCAAGCAATGCTAAACTTCACTGCTGGGGGCATGCAAGGGTGCCAAGCATTGTCTGTTACCTCTGGGAGTTTTGACCCAGAGGAACACAGAGGAACAACCCACCACAGTGTCCAGCCAGGGGTGGGGTTACTGTACTGGAAGCCCAAGCCAGGGAGCTTTGTCTGGCAAGGAACAATGGGGGTTGGGGGACATCACGTGGGCTGCAGTCTGTGTGTCCCCATCCAAATCTCATGTCGAACTGTAATTCCCACGTGTTGGAGAAGGGTCCTGGTGGGAGGTGCTTGGATCATGGAGGGGTGGTTTCTAATGGTTTAGCACCATCCCCCTTGTGCTGTTTCATGATAGAGTTCTCATGAGATTTGGTTGTTTGGAAGTATGTAGGACCTCCCCCTTCACTCTCCCTCTCTCCTGCCTGGCATGGTAAGATGTGCCTGCTTTCCCTTCATCATCTGCCATGAATGTAAGTTTCCTGAGGTCTCCCAGCTATGCTCCCTGTACAGCCTGCAGAACTGTGAGTCAACCAAACCTCTTTTCTTTATAAATTACCCAGTCTCAGATAATTCCTTATAGCAGTGTGAGAATAGACTAACACAGAAAATTGGTACCAGAGGAATGGGGCATTGCTATAAAGATAACTGAAAAGGTGGAAATGACTTTGGAACTGGGTAATAGGCAGAGGTTGGAGGAATCAGAAGAATACAGGAAGATGAGAGAAAGTTTGGAACTTCCTAGAGACTTGTTGAATGGTTTTGACCAAAATGCTGGTAGTGATATGGACAGAGATGGTCAGGCAGATGAGGTCTTAGATGGAGATGAGGAACTGGCATAAAGGTCACTCTTGCTATGCTTTAGCAAAGAGACTGGTGGCATTATGCCCCTGCTCTAGAGATCTGTGGAACTTTGAACTTGAGAGGAATAATTTAGGGTATCTGGCAGAAGAAATGTCTAAGCAGCAATGCATTCAAGAGGTTACCCAGCTGTTTCTAAAAGCATATACTCATATGCATGAAGAAAGAGATTATCTGAAACTGGAACTTATATTTAAAAGAGAAGGAGAGTATGAAAGCTTGGAAAACTTGCAGCTCAACCACGCGGTAGAAAAGAAAAACCCATTTTCTAGGGAGGAATTCAAGGCTGCAGAAATTTGCATAAGTAAAGGACAGCCAAATGTTAATAGTCAAGTGCATTCATCCTTTCTTACGCTGCTACAAGGACATACCTGAGACTGGGTGATTTACAGAGAAAAGAGGTTTAACTGACCCACAGTTCTGCAGGGGTGGGGAGGCCTCAAGAAACTTACAATCATGGCAGAAGGGGAAACAAATACATCCTTCTTCACACAGCAGCAGCAAGGAGAAGTGCACAGTGAAGGGTGGGGGTGGGGAGCCCCTTATAAGACCACTAGATCTTGTGAGAACTCACTCACTACCACAAGAACAACATGGAAGTAACTGCCTCCATGATTCAATTACCTTCCACTGAGTGCTTCCCATGATACATGGGGATTATGGAAGCTACAGTTCAAGATGAGATTTGGGTGGGGACACAGCCAAACCAAATCACCAAGACAATGCGGACAATGCCTTCAGGGCATTTCAGAGACCTTCGTGGCAGTCCCTCCCATCATAGGCCTGGAGACCTAGGAAGGAAAAATGCTTTTGTGGGCCAGGCCCAGGACCTCGATGATCTGTGCAGCCTCAGAACATTGTGTTCTGCATCCTAGTGACTCCAGCTCCAGCCATGGCTAAAAGGGGCCAAGGTACATCTCAGGCCATTGCTTCAGAGGATGCAAGCCCCAAACCTTTGCAAGTTTTAATCAGTGAGGCCCTGTGGGTGTGCAGAAGGCAAGAGTTGAGGTTTGGGAGCCTCTGTCTAGATTTCAGAGGATGTATGGAAACACCTGGATGTCTAGGCAGAAGTCTGCTGCAGGAGCAGAGACCTGATGGAGAACCTCTACTAAGGCAGTGCAGAGGGGAAATGTGGGGTTGGAGCCCCTACACAGAGTTCCCACTGGGACACTGCTCAGTGGAGCTCTAAGAATAGGGCCACTATCCTCCAGACCCTAGAATGGTAGATCCACTGAGATCTTGCATCATGCACCTGGAAAAGCCATAGGCACTCCACGCCAGCTTGTGAAAACAGTCACAGGGGCTGTACCTTGTAGATCCACAAGGTTGGAGCTGCTCAAGGTCTTGGGAGCCCGGCTCTTGCATCAGCATGAGACATGGAGTCAAAAGAGAGTATTTTGGAGCTTTGAGATTTAATAATTGCCTTGTTGGATTTGGGACTTGCATTAGGTCCAGTAGCTCCTTTGTTTTGGCCAATTTCTCCCATTTGGTATGACAGCATTTACCCAATGCCTGTATACCGCATTATATCTTGGAAGGAACTAATTTGTTTTTTATTTTATAGGCTCATAGGTGGAAGGAACTTGCCTTGTCTCAGATGAGACGTTGGACTTTTGGGTTAAAGATGGGGTGAGTTAAGTCTTTGGGGCTGGGCGTGGTGGCTCACACCTGTAATCCCAGCACTTTGGGAGGCCGAGGCGGGCGGATCATGAGGTCAGGAGATCGAGACCATCCTGGCTAACACGGTGAAACCCCGTCTCTACTAAAACTAGCCGGCAACATGGCGGGCGCCTGTAGTCCCAGCTACTCGGGAGGCTGAAGCAGGAGAATGGCGTAAACCCGGGAGGCGGAGCTTGCAGTGAGCTGAGATCCGGCCACTGCACTCCAGCCTGGGCGACAGAGCGAGACTCTGCCTCAAAAAAAAAAAAAAAAAAAAAAAAGAGACTTTGGGAGACTGCTGAGAAGGGATTATTGTATTTTGAAATGTAAGAAGGACATGAGATTTGAGAGAGGCCAGGACAAAATGGTATGGTTTGCCTCTATGTCCCTACCCAAATCTCATGTCTAATTTTAACACCCATGATTGACAGTCCCCAAAATTGAAAAGTGTTAGTGACGATGTGGACAAAGGGGAACTCTTTTACCCTGTTGATGGAAATGTGAATTATCATAAATTATTGCAGGAGGGGCTTGGTGGGAGGTGACTGGATCATGAGGGTGTTTCTAATGGTTTAGCATCATTCCCCCAGTGCTGTCTCGTGATAGAGTTCTCATGACATCTGGTTGTTTGAAAGTGTGTAGCACCTCCCCCTTCTCTCTCTCTCTCCCCCCGCACCCTCTCTCTCTCTCTCTTTCTTTCTCTCTCTCTCCCTCCCTCCCTCCCTCCTGCTCTGCCATGGTAAGACGTGCTTGCTTCCCCTTCACTTCCCACCATGATTGTAAAGCTTCCTGAGGCCTCCCAGCCATGCTTCCTGTACAGCCTGCAGAACCGTGAGTCAATTAAACTTCTTTTCTTCATAAACTACCTGGTCTCAGGTAGTTCTTTATAGCAATGTGACAATGGGCAAATACAAATTGGATTGCTTGTAACAGAAAGGATAAATGCTTGAGGAGATGGATACCTCATCCTCTATGATGTGATTATTACACATTGCATACTTGTATCAAAGCATATATCCCATGATATGGGTTGGCTCTGTGTCCCCACCCAAATCTCACCTTGAATTGTAATCCCCATAATCCCCAAATGTGAAGAGCAGGACCAAGTGGAAGTAATTGAATCATGGGGGCAGTTTCCTTCATGCTGTTCTCGTGATAATGAGTTAGTCTCATGGGATTTGATGGTTTTATAAGTGTCTGGTATTTCCCCTGCTTGCACTCATTCTCTCTTCTGCCACCCTGTGAAGAGGTACCTTCCACCATGATTGCAGTATTTGTAAATTACCCAGTCTCAGGTATTTCTTCATAGCAGCATGAGAACAGACTAATACACCCAATAAATATATACACCTACTATGTATTCACAAAAATTAAACATGAAAAATAAAAATAAAGAAATTGAAGAAGACACAAAAATTGTAAAGAAATCCAGTATTCATTGACTGGAAGAATTAATATTGTTAAAATGTCCATACACTCCCCAAAATCTACAGATTTAATACAATTCCGATTAAAATTCCAAAGACAGTTTTCAAAGAACTAGAAAAAACAATCACAAAATTGTTAGAGAATCATAAAATAATCCTGATTAGCCAAAGCAATTTTGAGCAACAATGAACAAAGCTGAGGGGCATCACACTACTTGACTTTGAAATATACTACAAAGTTATAGTAACCAACACAGATTGGTATTGACATAAAAACAGACACATAGACTAATGGAACAGAACGCAGAGCCCAGAAATTAATCCATGCATTTAAGGTCAATTGATTTTTGACAAAGACGCCAAGAACATACACAGGGGAAAGGACAGGCTCTTCAACACACGGTGTTGAGAAAACTGGAGATCCACGGGCAAAGAATAAAATTAGACCCTTATTGCACTAGACTGTTCTTGCATTGCTATAAAGAAATATCTGAGACTGGGAAATTCTGGGTAATTCATAAAGAAAAGTGGTTTAATTGGCTACGGTCCTGCAGGCTATAAAGGAAGCATGACGCTGGGATCTAATCAGCTTCTGGAGAGACCTGAGGAAGCTTACAATCATGGAGGAAGGCAAAGGGCGAGCTGGTGTAACAGATGATGAGAGTGGGCATGAGAAAGTGAGGGGGAAAGTGCCACATTCTTTTGAACAACAGGTCTCGTGTGAACTCAGATGACTTATTCTCTACTAGGGGGACACTCTCAGCCATTCATGAGGGATCTGCCCCCATGATCCAATACCTTCCACCAGATCCCACCTCCAACACTGGTGGTCACGTTCCAACATGAGATTTGGAGGGGACACACATCCAAACCATATTAAAAATTTTTAAGATACCACTTACTTCCCACCATATAGAAAAATCAACTCAAAATGAATTAAAGACTTAAATGTGAAACCTGAAACTGTAAAAACTATGGAAGAAAACACACAGGAAAGAATCCACAACACTGGTCTTAGCAAAAAAAAATTTTTTTTTTTTTTTTTGGATATTAACACAAAATCATAGGCGACAAAAGCAATGATAGACAAATAGAATACATCAAACAAAAAAAATCTTCTGGACAACCAAGAAAGCAATCCACAGAGTGAAGAGAAATGGGGGCTAAACACCTGCAAATCTATAACTGATAAGGGTTTAATATACAAAACATATAAGGCACTCAACTCAATAGCAAGAAAACAAGTAACTGGACTAAAAAATGGACAAAGGACCTGAATGATCTATTTCTCAATCTATTTCTCAAATTCCCAGTCTCAGATATTTCTTTATAGCAATGCAAGAACGATCTAGTGCAATGAGGGTCCAATTTTATTCTTTGCCAATATATACCCAGTTTTCTCAACACCGTGTGTTAAAGAGACTGTCCTTTTCCCTGTGTATGTTCTTGGCATCTTTGTCAAAAATCAATTGACCTTAAATGCATGGATTAATTTCTGGGCTCTGCGTTCTGTTCCATTAATCTATGTGTCTGTTTTTATGCCAGTACCCATCTGTGTTGGTTACTATAGCTTTGTAGTATATTTCAACGTCAAGTATATTTCTCAAAAGAGGATGTATGAATGGCTGACAGGTATGTGAAAAGGTGCTCAACATCAGTAATCATCAGAGAAATGCAAATTAAAACCACAATGAAATATCACTGGCTCACGCCTATAATCCCAGTACTTTGGGAGGCCAAGGCAGGCAGATCATGAGGTCAGGAGTTCGAGACCAGCTTGGTCATTGTAGTGAAACACTGTCTCTACTAAAAATACAAAAATTAGCCAGGCATGGTGGCACGTGCCTGTAGTCCCAGCTACTCAGGAGGCTGAGGCAGGAGAATCACTTGAACCTGGGAGGTGGAGGTTGTGGTGAGCCGAGATCGCGCCACTACACTCCAGCCTGGGCAACAGATTGAAACTCTGTCTAAAAAAAAAAAAAAAAAGAAAAAAGAAAAAGGGGAAGTATCACCTGACACTGGTTAGAATGGCCTCTACAAAAAAGGGGGAAGATGACAGTGTTGTGAGGATGTGGACAAAGGGGATTCTAGTATCCTGTTGATGGGAATGTAAATTATCACAGCCATTAGGGAAAACAGAATGGACATTTCTTAAAACTTAAAAATAAAATTACCATATGACCCACCCATATCATGGTGAGTCTATACAGATAAAGGAAATGAAATCAGTATGCTGAAGAGGTGCCTGCACTCCCATGTTGATTGCAGCACTATTCACAATAGGCAAGACATGGAATCACCCTAAGTATCCATCCACAGATGAATAAAGAAAATGTGGAATATAGACACGAAGGTTTTAATTCAGCCTTAAAAAATAAGGAGATCTATTATTTGTGACCACATGGGTGAACCTGGAAAACGGTTATGTGAAATAAGCCAGGCACAAAAAAGGCAAATGGCAACATATAATCTCACTTACATGTGGAATCTAAAAAAGTAGAACCCCGGCCGGGCGCGGTGGCTCAAGCCTGTAATCCCAGCACTTTGGGAGCCCGAGACGGGCGGATCACGAGGTCAGGAGATCGAGACTGAAGGGGTGGCCTGCCCCTCCACACCTGTGGGTGCTTCTCGTTAGGTGGGACGAGAGACTTGAGAAAAGGAAATAATACACAGAGACAAAGTATAGAGAAAGAAAAGCGGGACCCAGGGGACCAGTGCTGTGTTTTCAGAGGACCCACACTGGCACCGACCTCTGAGTTCCCTTAGTATTTATTGAGAATTATCTTTATCATTAAAAGGATAAGGGAGTGGCTGGACAATAGGATTATTGTAGGGAGGAAATCGGCAGTAAGACATATGAACAAATCCTTGTAACATGAATAAGTTTAAAGGAAAATGCTGTGCCTTGAGATGTATATGCGACATCTCCATAAACCTTTTAGCAGTATTGCTCCAGCAAGTCCCACCTTATTCCTAAATGTGTTTTCTCCTTACTCAGTAAACAAGACACACAATGGGTATTACCCGGAGATGTTCCAATCTCAGGGAGGGGCAGGATTTTTAACCGTCAAGCTTCTTTCAGGTACTTGTTTAACAAAGACACATCCTGCACAGCCCAATATCCTTTTAACCTTAAATCACCTTCGCACATGTCTCTTGCAAGGACAAAGTTGGCGGTAGGGTCACAGATTAACAGCATCTCAAATACAGAAATAAATGGAGTCTCTTATGTCTACTTCCTTCTATATAGACACGGTAACAAGCTGATCTCTTTCTTTTCCCCACAGAGACCATCCTGGCTAACCTGGTGAAACCCCGTCTCTACTAAAAAAAAATACAAAAAACTAGCCGGGCGAAGTGGTGGAAGCCTGTAGTCCCAGCTACTCCGGAGGCTGAGGCAGGAGAATGGCATAAACCCGGGAGGCGCAGCTTGCAGTGACCTGAGATCCAACCACTGCACTCCAGCCTGGGTGACAGAGCGAGACTCCGTCTCAAAAAAAAAAAAAAAAAATGGTAGAACCCACAGAAGCAGAGAGTGGAATGGTGGCTACCAGCGGTTGCGAGCAGGGAGGCAGAGGTGCGTGGACGGCTGGGGTGGGGAGACACTGGTCAGCAGGTGAAAGGATACAAAGTTTCAGTTAGCCACGAGGAAAAAGGCCAAGACATTGATGATGCCACACGGGAACCATGGTTAATAACCATGGACTTGAAAATCTCTAAGGGAGTCGACTTGATGTATTCTAAACACACAAAAAAGTATCTGACCTAATAAACATATTATTTAGCTTGACTGTGGCCGAAATTATATTTCAGCTTTTATATATGTGGGGAAAAGAAAGATCAGACTGTTACTGTGTCTATATAGAAAGCAGTAGACATAAGAGGCTCCATTTTGTTCTGGATTTGAGATGCTGTTAATGTGTGACCCTACCCCCAGCCCTGTTTTTGCAAGAGACATGTGCTGTGGTGACTCAAGGTTTAACGGATTTGGGGCTGTGTAGGGTGTGCTTTGTTAAACAAGTGCCTGAAGGCAGCTTGCTGGTTAAAAGTCATCTCCATTCTCTTAATCTCAAGTACCCAGGGACACGTACACTGCCAAAGGTCGCAGGGACCTCTGCCTAGGAAAGCTACGAAAGCTACGTATTGTCCAAGGTTTCTCCCCATGTGGTAGTCTGAAATATGGCCTCATGGGAAGGGAAAGACCTGATCGTCCCCCAGCCTGACACCCGTGAAGGGTCTGTGCTGAGGAGGACCAGTACAAGAGGAAAGAAGGCCTCTTGGCAGTTGAGATAGAGAAAAGCATCTGTCTCCTGCCCGTCCCTGGGCAATGGAACATCTCGGTGTAAAACCCGATCGTATGTTCTGTTTACTGAGAAAGGAGAAAACCGCCTTAGGGCTGAAGGTGGGATGTGCTAGCGGCAATGCTGCTCTTTATGCACTAGAAAGGTTTATGGAGGTGTTTGCATATGCATATCAAGGCACAGCACTTTTCCTTAAACTTATTCATATCACAGAGATCTTTATTCATATGTCTTACTGTTGACCTTCTCCCTGCGATGATCCTATTATCCTGCCACTTCCCTTTTCTAAGATGGTAAAGATAATGATCAATAAATACTGAGGGAACTCAGAGACCAGTACAGGCATGGGTCCTCTGTATGCTGAGTGCCGGTCCTCTGGGCCCACTTTTTCTTTCTCTATACTTTGTCTCTGTGTCTCATTTCTTTTCTTTTCTTTTTATTTTATTTTATTTATTTTTTATTATACTTTAAGTTCTAGGGTACATGTGCACAACGTGCAGGTTTGTTACATATGTATACTTGTGCCATGTTGGTGTGCTGCACCCATCAACTCGTCAGCACCCATCAAATCGTCATTTACATCAGGTATAACTCCCAATGCAA
>NW_022310261.1:0-6737 GCF_002776525.5 Piliocolobus tephrosceles
AAAAAAAAAAAAAGAAAAAAAAAAAAAAATTCCTTTTTAGCTCCAGAGAGCCTTAAGCTTGGAAGTTCTCTGCTTTGGAGACAAAAGTCCCCGACGCCTGCTCGAATTGTGTGCAGGCCAAACAGTCCATAGGCATGGAGCAAGCAAGGGCGCTCTCCTGTGTTTTTCCTTTGAACTTCAGTGCCCCCGCCCTCCCAAGACTGACTTTCTGGTTTTGCTTATTTTCAGAGTGCAGGCAGCTTCATGCAGGGAGTCTGCAGCTAAAGCGTTAGTGGTTTTACTTTGTTAAGGTGAGGGCGCCTGGGGTTTGGGAGGGATAACTTGCCAAAGTCACATACTGCCTGGCGGGGTCACACGTAGGCATCTGTCGTGTCCCCACCTCTCTCACCAATCCTCTCTCTCCACCCAGATTCCTACCCTGGGACAAAATGGATGTAGGCGGAGTTGGTTTTCAGGTTTTTATTGTGGGTGTATTTCTGGCAGCGAGACAGGGGTGGTGAGGCAGTCCCTCCCAGGAGTGGCCAGAGAAGGCCAGAGGTGAGACTGGTGGAAAAGGACGGGGAAGACAGGGAACTTCCTTACTCTCGGATCTTCAGCTCCCGCGCCATCTGGCAGAGCGCGCAGGGCAGACAAAAGGTGAGGGCCGCCCAGTCGTGCCCGACGGAGCCCTAGAGGGTGGGAGAGAGCGGTCAGGAGCCCTGCCGTGGGTCCCAGGAGGCCAGTCCCCAGTTCCCTGCTCCCGCGGGTCCCCGGTCCGGCGCGCACCTGGATGTGGTAGCGCTCCCGCATGCCGGTGCGGATGGAGTGCAGGCCTCCGGGCAGGTAGGGCGCGCAGCAGCACTCGCCGAAGTCGTCGGAGATGCGGCAGGCGAGGCACAGAGGAGCAAAAGTGCCGCACAGACCTGGGCGGGGCGCAGGCGGTCAGGGGCGGGGCCAGCCGGGGCCTCCCAACGGCTCCGCCCCGGGGAGGGGCAAGGCTGATTAGTCGCAGAGAGGCATGAGGGTCCCAGCCAAGGAGAGGTCCCGGAGGGAATTAGAGGTCCGAGGAGAGGATGGCTTAGCGATTGGAAGATAGGGTCTTTCTTTTTCTTCTTCTTCTTCCTCTTTTTTTAGAAATTGGAGGCCGCGCGCAGTGGCTCACGCCTGTAATCCCAGCACTTTGGGAGCCCGAGGCGGGCGGATCACAATGTCAGGGGTTTGAGACCAGCCTGGCCAACATGGTGAAACCACGTCTCTACTAAAAATACAAAGATTAGCCGGGCGTGGTGGTGTGCGCCTGTAATCTCAGCTACTTGGGAAGCTGAGGCAGGAGAATGGCTTGAACCTGGGAGGCGGAGGTTGCAGTGAGCCTAGACTGTGCCATTGCATTCCAGCCTGGCAACAGAGCAATACTCCGTCTCAAAGAAAAAAAAAAAAAAGAAAGAAAGAAAAGTAAAGTCTCGCTCTGTCATCCACTGGAGTGCAATAGTGTGATCACACGGCTCACAGTAGCCTCCATCTCCTGTGCTCAAACAATCCTCCCGCCTCAGCCTGCCCAATAGCTTGGGACTACTGGTGTGTGCCACTACCCCGGGCTAATTTTATTTTTTATTTTTTTGAGATGGAGTCTCACACTGTTGCCCAGACTGGAGTGCAGTGGCACGATCTTGGCTCACTGCAACCTCTGTCTGCCGGGTTCAAGCAATTTTCTGCCTCAGCCTCCCGAGTAGCTGAGTTAACAGGCGCCCACCACCATGCTCGGTTAATTTTTTGTATTTTTAGTAGAGACGGGGTTTCACCATCTTGGCCAGACTAGTCTTGAACTCCTGACCTCGTGATCCACCTGCCATGGCCTCCCAAAGTGCTAGGATTACAGGCGTGAGCCAGTGCACTGGGCTGGGAGTTAGGGTTTGAAGAGGGAGTTGGGCGTCACAGTGAGGAAAGCTGAGAGTGCAAGGGGGAGGTTGAGGGCCCGAAAAGTTGAGTGTAGGAAGGCATGAGGTAGTATCCTAAGGAGTCTGAGGAAAGGGTGAGTGTTAAAGAGTGGGAATTCCGAGTCCGAGGAAGGGAGGTGGGAGTGGGGTTAGCAAGCGGTGGGAGGAGGTTGGAGGTGAGCTTCCCTCTCCTAATTTCCCCCAAACCCGCCTTCCACTGGGCCTGGAGAGGGAGCAGGCAGGCACTCACAGACAGGCATGTCGTTGCAGCAGTCCGTGAGACCTGTGTGCCAGTCACTGAGCTGGGTCTGGTAGCAGCTGGTGGTGGCGCACTGGGGCTGACTGGTCACGGGGTAGGACATAGCTGCAAAGGTGGGAGGGTAGGGGTCAGCTGGCAGCCTCGCAGCACCTCCTGCGCCCTGTACTTCTGCCACCCTTCCCTCTGCCGGGCAGTCTGGGCGGGGCCACGAGGCCGCCACTGAAGGGGCACCACTGTGCCTCCCCCTTCCCTTCTGCCACATCTGGGTACCGGCAACCCCAGTCTGTCCCTGTTGCTGCTGGGTCCTGCACGTCTGGTTAGGCTGGGGGTGGGGGTCTCCTGTACATCCGAGGAAGGGTGGGAACCACATCTGGGTGGGGCCTGGCAGTGCCTCCTCCTCCTCCACATCTGGGCCTGGGTTCTGGGTTGCAGCATTTCTGGGGTGGAAGCAGGCGCCATCTGTCTTCGAAGCAAGGGTGCCCAGGGGAGGGAGGCGGCCAGGTTCCAGTACCGAGAGGGTTGCTGGTCCACCCAGTGATCCCACCTTTGCCTTTCACGTTGTCGTGCATCTCAAACTGCATCTTGCTGGCCCTGAGGAGGTGGCGTTGGGGACGGCAGAAGTGGCTGCAGCGACAGTGGCAGAGTCTGTCCAAGGGATGCTGGATACTGGGGAGGTGGGGGCAAGGGACTGGGGCACGGGGGCTGGGCTCTCAGGGGGAGAGGAGCTGGGGAGAAAGAGGCCAAATCAGCCTGCTGCCCAGGAGAGATAAGGAATAGGGAATGGATAGGGTGGGGGCGAGAAACTCGCCCATCTCTTATCAGCTGCCCGACAGATCGCAGAGGACCCTCCCATACCCGAGGGAGAGCTTGAGAGAGACTAAGAAATGGAGATGGACAGAGTCAGAGACAAGGGGAGAAATATCAGAGCCAGGTGCCCACAGCGATGTCACCAATAATGCCCACATGTGCCCAGCACTTTGACTCCTCTGCAAGCCCATCTCACAGATGAACACTGAGGCTCGGAGACATGAGGAGGAACGCCCCACGTCTGATGGCCCAGGCCAAGGGGGTTCATAGAGGTGATGCTGGGCCACAGGACTTCTAAATTCAGCTCAGCCCACCCCAGTTAAGAAGGAGGGATTTGGGGGCATTGGGAAGGACAGAGATGTCCCGAGAGACAGACAATCAGAGATACGAAAGGAGACAGAGTGATATGAGGAGGAGGGAGATCAGAGCAGAGGTGCCCAACTTCAAAGAAGAGGGCTATGGAGGGGTTGCTCCTACCTGCAGGACCGCGAGGCAGTGATGGAGACAGAGGTGTGGAGACACAGGCACTGACTTCTCCCTCTCAGCCCAGAGCCACTTATATGGGCGGCCACGCAGCCCTGGGCGGGGCTCTGACAGAGATGCCCAGGGAGCCAAGCCGGTCCGGTCGACCCTCTCCCCGCACTGGGATTTCCCGCCCTCCCTCTCCACTCCCATCACCCCACTTCCCCTCCTGCCTCAGCTCCCAGGACTGAGGGGAGAGAAGGTGGCGGGGTGGGGTGGGGTGGGGGTGTGGGGGGCCACAGCTGCGTCAGTGTGCAGAGACCAACAGAGAGGGAGAGACAGAAACACCGTGTCAGAAGGGCAGGCAGAGAAGTCCCTCTATACAGAAGGGAGAGAGAGAAGGAGATTCAGAGAGATGGAGAGACACAGGAAGATGTAGAGAGATGGAGAGGTGCCAAGAAACAGAGGAGCACAAAAAATGTGAAAATAAATAACAAGAAGAGGGGAGATGGGCCAGACGTGGTGGCTCTCACTTGTAATCCCAACACTTTGGGAGGTTGAGGCGAGAGGATCGCTTGAGCCCGGGAGTTGGAGACCAGCCTGGGCAATAATGGGGAGACCCCATCTCTACAAAAAATACAAATAAAATTAGCCGGGCATGGTGGCATTCGCCTGTAGTCCCAGCTACTTGAGAGGCTGAGGCAGGAGGATCGCTTGAGTCCAGAAGGTTGAGTCTGCAGTGAGCTGTGTTCCTGCCACTGCACTCCAGCCTCAGTGACAGAGCGAGACCCTGTCTCAAAAAAAAAAAAAAAAAAAAAAAAAGGGGAGATGGGAGATGGAAGAGAGATGGAGATGGAAAAGTGGGGAGGCAGGTGGGGGAATCACTGAACAGGCTTAGAGGGTAGGGAAATGGGGAGAGGTGATGGGTGGGGAGAGGGAAAGTCTAGGTGGAGTGGGAGAGAGTGCTGTGTGGGACCCCCCCTTTCAGGGTCTCTCTCATCAGACTCTCAGTGATGTCCCCACTTTCCTGGGAGAGGGGGACAATGTCCTCCCCATTCAAGACAGGAGACACATGGGGGGCAGTGTGTTTTGGGGAATGACTCATGTTGGAACCAAAGTAAATAAACACACCTCACCCCAGTTCCAAATTGGAAAGGGAGGAGGCTGGGAACTGAAAAGCCGCAGTTCCTGAAGGACATGGACGTCATCCGGGACTCCTGGGTCCTAATGGAGCAAAGGACTGGGGGCTTGGACCCCTGGGTCTGAGGGAGGAGGGGCTGGGGCCCTGGACTCCCGTATCTCATGAGGCCAGGCACACATCCCTCAGTAAGGTAGGGGTCCTGGGATTCCACACTGCTGAGCTCCTGAGCAGGGAAGGAGCTGGGGGTCTGGGTGCCTGAGTCGCCAAAGTCTCCCCCCAACAGGCCTGACGGGGTTGGGAGGTGACTCAGTGAGGGAAGCAGTGTTAGAGCTGGGTGGGGTTCTCAGCATGGGTGTCACCCCAAAAATGTAGGAGGTACTAGAAAACTGGGGTGTCACCTGCAGAGAAGGTGGTGTCATCATCCTACGGTATGGGGTGATGGCAGGTGGATCGCCCTGCTAGCCTGGGATCCCAGGTATCCCCTCCCTGCGTCCAACACATTAGGACCCAAGCCTTGGTCTCCCAGCACCACCCAGATGGTTGGGTCTCCTTGTCCCCAGGACTCCCGGCAGCGCTCACTGTCTTGCCAGTGCACGTCCATCATTGGCCCTGGAGCCTGGATGTCTGGGGAACATCTCCTTCCCACTTGTGTCCTAACATCCCTGTCTCCCCATCTCTGAATCTTTGTCTCTCACCCTGCATCTTCACCTTTCCAGCTGTGAATCTCTCTTTCTTTCCTCATCTCTGCAAATCTCTTTCCAAATCTCTGTCTTTCCATCTCTGGGTCCCTCTCCTTCCAGGCTCTGTGTCTCTATGCCCTTATCCCAGGGTCTCTGTCTTCTAAGTCAAAATCTCTTCTGAATCTCGCTTCCCATCTCTCTTCATCTCCAGACCTGCCCCGTGGAGGCAGCCACAGGGCCCCATCCCCCCTGCTGTTCAGACTAAGGGTGCAGGTGACTCAAGGTCAGTCATCTCCCAGGACCCTAGGGCTCCCAGGATGACACTCTGAGTTGTCCTCAAGTTTCCTCTCTCACTCCTGACACAGCCTGGGGGCCCCAGTTAGATCTAGCAATTCATGCAGGTGAGGAAATAGAGACTGGGGAAGCTGTGAGGTGGCCTGCTTGGGGGCGAGGAGGGCCGTGAGCAGGAGGAGGAGCTCCTGGGGGGCTGAGGAGTGATGGTGGCCCAGTCACCAGGCATCGGCCTACATCCTCCTCAAACAGGGTTGCCACATAAAATACGGGATGTCCTGTAAAATCTGAAATTCAGATAAGCAACAGTTTTTTTTTAGTATAAGTATGTTTCATGCAGTATTTGGGACATATTTATACTAAAAAAGTATTTGTTATTTATCTAAAATTCAAATTAAATTGGGCTTCCTATAGTTTTATTTGCTAAATCTGGAACCCTACCATCAAAGACAGAGGAATCCAGGACTCCAGCCCCCTCTTCTCCCAGAATCTAGGAGTCCAGGCCCCAGCCTTCCATCCTCAGGATCTGAGAGTCCAGGTCTCAATCCTCCTCCTACCCCTTAGAAGGAATGGGGCACCCAACCCCCTCCTCCTTTGGAAATACAGGAGTCCAGGCTCCCAGCCCCTTTCTCCCCAGAACCCAGGCATCCAGACCAGGTCTGAGTTCAGTTGCCCAACATGGGTCAGTCATCACTTGGGTTTCACAAGGTGGGTTGTGCCATCTGTGGCCCTGGTGGAACCGGTCGGGCTGAGCGGACAAGTGGGGTGGCCCCCCTTCCCATCCTCAACCTGCTGTTTCCTTGAGGTCCAGCCCAGCGGGGCTGGGAGCGGAACAGGAGGGACTTGGGGAGCTCTGGGTGTGCCCCTGTGTTTCTGTGTGTTATGTCTCTGTGTGTGGTTGTGACCACTTGTCATGACAATCCCCGACTGTCATGATGTGTCTCTGTGCTTTTCCTGTGGTCTGTGGTGTGATATGAGAGGGTCTCTTCTATTTGTGTGTCTGTATTGCCCTCCTGTGAGTCCACACACTGTGCACTGCCATTTGGGTGTGTTCGTAGTTACTGTGATTCTGTAATTCTGGTGGATTAAGGCAGCAATTATTTATTGAATGGTAGCCTTATGTGATGGACTCTGGAGCCAGAAAACCTGGGAAAGCCTGGGTTCAAATTCTTTTTTTTTTTTTT
>NW_022310262.1:0-3507 GCF_002776525.5 Piliocolobus tephrosceles
AAACAAAGGAATAACCCCCCAATATGGTGATTAAATGCATTTAAGTATAGATAACATTCAGTCTTTAAGGGCCTGGGATTTTAATCATCTTTGGGTCATGTAACAAGTGGTGTTGGTGATCAAAATCTCCTGACAGATTTGTTCTGCCACGTTCCTCAGTTTTAAATGATTATCTTCCTGGTGTTGTACCTTGGAGGGGCGTTTGTGTCAGTAGAGAGCAGAGTGGTGGTTCCCAGAGGCTGGGAAAGGACAGAGTTGAGGCCCCGGAAGGATGCTGGTCTTCCTGGTTTAGGGGTTTGGGGCTCAGCCACCTTCCTGTGTCCATGTAAATTTTACCCAGGATCATTTTCACTCACCCCACTTTAGTTGAGCATTGGAGCCTCAGGATGTGTGTGCTCACATCACCTGGGCCGTGATCCTGGGGTTCGGTGAGACTGATTCCCGGGTTTATAGAATTACTCTGGGATTATTAAAAACAGAAGCACTTGAGGCATTCATAATGCTATTTCCTGAACACAATTTATGTTCAGTTCTTCAGAAACATTTCTCTGAGAAAGCATCTATAATTTTTGTTTTCTGTCACTCAGTGCTAGAAAGAATTGTGCAACATTCAAGTGAGTGGCATTATTCCCCTCCCTCCACCATGCCAGCAAGATTAAAGGAACCTCTGGCTCCCCTCAATCTTCTGTCTGCAGGGCGCCTGGCATGGCAGTGTGCTGCCTTCCGTCTTTCTGGGGGGAATTAGTCGTGTTTGTGTGTGCTGCTCAGCTCAGCCTGGTGCGGTTGTGTGGGTGAGGAGCTTGGATGCTAGGTGACCCTCCCAGGCCTGCCTCCCACCTCCCTAGGCCTTGTTCTAAACTGACAGATAACCAGTGTGTTTTGGAAGAGGGCAGCAGCAGGGCAGGAGAGAGTTTATTCAGACTTTCTACTTGCACTGATGTTTGAGCCTTCATCCAGCCTGGGCCCTTCTACAGAGCTGCCTTTGTGTGTTGCAAACCATTCCCTCCCAGTAATCGTGCTTTCAGAGGTTTGGAAATGTGACTTAACTCATCTTCAATTTAAAGCGTACTATTAAATTGTAGTGTTGAAACTGATGTATTTTATGGCCTTTATTTATCAAGATTTATCAATTTTTTTTATTTATCAATATTTATCAAGATTTCTCTTGATTTTTTTTTCCCCATATGAGACATGGCATCTTAAGGGATACAGCCTGGTGTTGGCCCCCTTTCCTAAGGATGGAAGTGAATTCTGAAAGCCCTTCATGTAGGCAGCGAAATAATCAGGGAACCGTTATTATAGCTATGCCTGTCCATGTAAAGCGAGCATGACTCATAAGCAGAAAAAAGTGCAGCCTGGGGGCAAGGCGAGCGCTAATGCTGCCTGTGGAATGGAAGTGCAAGCGCAGGTGGTTGAGTTAACCTCAAAGCCCAGCCTGCGCCCCCCTCACATCCCTCTGCATCTGCAGGGGCACAGGCCTTGCTGCCATCCCTCACTCAGTGCCAGGCCTGATGCGTCAGGAACAGGGGGTACTGTCCACCCCTTGCTCGGTGCCAGGGATGATCTGTCAGAATCCCTCTTGCTTAACTGGTCCTCACATCTTCATCACCAGCCTCCTGCTGGTAACGGGCTTGTTATTACCTTGGTATGGGTAGTAACATACCCATACCAAGGTGTTGTGGGGCGGTGCTCTGTCCTCCGAGGGAGGGAATCGGCCCTTAACCAGTTCACATTCAACAGGACCAGGGAATGGGTTTTTGTTCCATGCCCTGAATCCCAAGAAGCCCTTGTCCTGGACCCTGTAATGTCCGGGGTCTTCCTGAGAAACGCTGGTGCCACTGGAGCACAGCCCAGCCCCCTCCAGTTTCTCCGCTTTGTAACTGCACTTGTGTTCAGCAGGTCTTCCAGGACTTAGATGCTGCTTGGTGTGAGCCAGGTTTTGTGTGGAAAGAGGACAGGTCTGAGCCGGCAACCAACCAGCCCAGGACCATCTTTTCTGCTTCCAGATTCTGTCCAAAAACTTACCCGTGGACATTGAGGCTGATGCATTTCTGCTCCAAAACGTCTGTGGACTCAGCTGGAGAGATGGAAAGGTTGTGGAGCCTCTTCACTCCTGGCCTGGGCTTGGACCTGCTGTGCAGCCTCTCAGTGGCACCAGGGCCCCCTTGTGTCACAGCGGTCTCGGGTTGGTGGCACTGCCTCAGGATGTCCCAGGCTTCATGATGTCCAGGCTCCCCTGGCATGGTGACCTCAGGTGGGTGGCACTGCTCTGACGGATGTCCCAGGCTTCATGATGGTAGGGCCTCCTTGTACCATGACGGCCTCGGGATGGTGGCACTGCCCCAGGGTGTCCCAGGCTCCAAGGCCAGTGTTCCGTCCAGCGAAGGGAAGTTGTACTGTAAGGTCTAGTCTCGGAAGTTGCCTGGGGTCCTATCCTTCAGAGCAGTCCTACACTCACCACAAAGCAAGCCAGGGGAGGCCCTACCAGAATTTGCAGCTGTGATTCAGGTGGTTCCACAAGGCCTCTTTTATTTTGGCCTACTCACGGATATAATTCTTTTTCTCTCTGGTTTTTTTGAGACAGGCAAAAAAAACCTTTTTGTTCCCCAGGCAGTAGTGTGAGCATGGCTTACTACAGGCTCAAGCGATCCTCCTGCCTCAGTCTCCTGAGTAGCCAGGACCCACAGGAACATGTTCCACGTGTCCCCATGCCTGACTTATTTTTGTATTTTTTGTAGAGATGGAGTTTTGCAATGTTGCCCAGGCTGGACGCGAACTCCTGGACATAAGCAGTCCAGCTGCCTCAGCCTCCCAAAGTACTGAGATCACAGGCATGAGCCACCGTGCCTGGCCAAGTGTGTTTCTAATTTCAAAATTAAGAGGACCCAGAGCCAGTTAATTACGTCTCTACTGGAACATGCTGCTTATAGCACATTATGAAAAATCCTCCAGAACTTGGAAAAGGGGCTGGACAGACACAGCCCTTCGAGGTTGTCTGAGGCCCTGGGGTCTTTAACCATCTGGATGGATGCACCGTGTCAGACTCACTGTTGTCGATGGGCTGAAGCCCAGGTTTCATGAGGTTATGTGTCGGCTTGTAGGACTTTCTCTGGCAGAGATGCGAGTGACTTCTGTTCACTGAGAGGCTCATCTTGGGGACTTCATGGCCTGAGGGACGGCAGCCTGTTTGAGTTGATCGAGCAATCTCGGGCTACCCTTATTTTCTGAAATGCCTATGAGTGACTTCTCACACGGTCTTTGAAGCGGCTTTGTGCCCACGCTCCTTGGTAATGATCGAATGCTTTTTTTGACCCCTTGTCCCCTTTCTTTGGGGGTGTTCCAGTCTCAGTTCCCATGTATTCTGCTTCTACGGGAATTTCTGAAGCTGCTGAGTGTAGAAAGCACTGAGGAGGCTGTGCTCCCACCCCTGTGAGCCTTCCAGGCATCATCCTCTCCCCTTGGCGAGGCGGCGTCCATGGCACACCGAGGAGGCTGTGCTCCTGTCCC